>NW_027211909.1:0-153044 GCF_036971445.1 Narcine bancroftii
AAAAGGTGGAGGCATTAGGTATAAATGAGGAGGTAGTGAAATGGATTCAGCAATGGTTGGATGGGAGGTGTCAGAGAGTAGTGGTAGAAAATTGTTTGTCCAATTGGAGGCCGGTGACTAGTGGACCAGGGATCAGTCCTGGGTCCACTATTGTTTGTTATATATATTAACGATCTGGAAGTAGGGGTGGAAAATTGGATAAGCAAGTTTGCGGATGATACAAAGATTGGCGGTGTTGTGGACAGTGAGGAAGATTACGGTAGATTAAAAGGTGATTTAGGAAGGCTGGAGGTGTGGGCTGAGAAATGGCTGATGGAATTTAATACAGATAAGTGTGAGGTGTTACATTTTGGAAAGGCAAATCTAAATAGGTCATATGCATTAAATGGTAGGCTATTGAGATGTGCAGAGCAACAAAGGGATTTAGGAGTTGTGGTAAATAGTACCCTCAAGGCTGATACTTAGGTAGATGGTGTGGTGAAGAAGGCATTTGGAATGTTGGCCTTCATAAATTGGAGTATTGAATTCAAGAGTAGGGAGGTTATGATGAAATTGTACAAGGCATTGGTGAGGCCAAATTTGGAGTACTGTGTACAGTTTTGGTCACCAAATTATAGGAAAGATATAAACAAAATAGAGAGAGTGCAGAGAAGGTTCACGAGAATGTTGACAGGATTTCAAGGTTTGAGTTACAGGGAAAGGTTGTGCAGACTGGGGTTTTTTCTCTGGAGCATAGAAGATTGAGAGGGGACTTAATAGAGGTGTTTAAAATTTTAAAAGGGACAGACAGAGTAAATGTGGATAGGCTTTTGCAATTAAGAGTGGGGGAGATTCAAACTGGAGGACATGATTTAAGATTGAAGGGGGAAAATTATAAGGGGAACATGAGGGGAAATTTCTTCATGCAAAGAGTGGTAGGGATGTGGAATGAGCTTCCGACAGACATGGTCGAGGCGGGATCATTGGTTATATTTAAGGAAAGACTGGATAGTTACATGGATAGGAGAGGACTGGAGGGGTATGGACTAGGTGCTGGTCAGTGGGATTAGGAGGGTGGGGATTTGTTACGGTATGGACTAGTAGGGCCGAACTGGCCTGTTCTTTGCTGTAAGTGGTTATATGGTTATATGGATTCAAAGATCTAAGCTACGTTATTACGAGTTAGGGGGGTTCAGAGCACATAAAGTTTTGGCATGGCAATTGAAAACTGAACAAGCTTCAAGGATTATTAATTCCATAAAGAAGGACAATTCAGTTACTTTTAAACCTCAGGAAATTAATGACCATTTTTTGAAATTTTACCAGAAATTATATGCTTCTGAGGGAGTGCGAGATGATGGTTCCATTGAAGCATTTTTGTCAGAGTTAAATTTACCAATATTGAAGGAGGAGGATGTGAGAAAGTTGAATTCTCCTTTTATGGATTTAGAAAAAAATGCCTAATGGGAAATCACCAGGAGATTATGGGTTCACTGCTGAATTTTATAAAGTTTTTTATGATGATTTGTTCTCTGTATTTATGGATGGTCTTAATCAGGGAATGTAGGAACAAGCTTTACCAGACTCATATTTGAGTGCAATAATAACAGTGATACCAAAAATTGACAGAGACCCTTTGAAGGTTTCTTCTTATCGACCAATTTCTTTATTAAATGTGGATTATAAAATAATAGCAAAATTGTTAGCAAATAGATTAGCAAAGTATTTACCACAATTAGTACATTCTGACCAGGCTGGGTTTATTAAAGCTTTTGATAGGGTTGAATGGAATTTTTATTTAAAGTTTTAGAGAAATATAAATTTGGACCCTTATTTATTGGTTGGCTAAAGGCACTATATAATAATCCTGTAGCAAGGGTGGCAACAAATGGTCAAACTTACTTTTTTTTTTAAATTAATGTGTTTAACTTTCAAGGTTGTCCTTTATCACCAGCCCTATTTGCATTGGTCATTGAACCATTAGATTAGGCTATCAGGCAGAATGAGAATATTAAAGGTATAAGGAATGGACAGGATGAATACAAGATTAATTTATTTGCTGATGATGTTTTAATATATTTAACTAATCTGGATCAATATTTAATTTATTTACAAAATTGTTTAGAATTATATGGCAAATTATCTGGATATACAGGGAATGCAGATAAAAGTGAAACTTGCTCGTAAATGCATTGCCACATCTTGGAAACCTGAAGTGGAGTTAAATCTAAGTCAATGGCATAATGAGTTGAAGTCATGTATTTGTATGGAGAAAATAACACATAATTTACATAGTAACATAGAAACATAGAAGATAGGAGCAGGAGTAGGTCATTCAACCCTTCGAGCCTGCTCCGCCATTCAACGAGATCATGGCTGATCTTAAAGTTCAGTACCCCGTCCCCGCCTTCTCTCCGTAACCTTTAATACCCTTATACTGAAGAAATATATCTAATTCCCTCTTAAATATATTTTATGAACCTGCCTCTACTCCCCTCTGTGGCAATGAATTCCACAGATTCATCACCCTCTGGGTAAAGAAATTCCTCCTCATCTCGGTCCTAAATGGTTTGCCTATTATCCTCAAACCATGGCCCCGGGTTCTGGATTTTCCCATCATTGGAACATCCCATCTGCATCCACTCTGTCCAGTCCTGCCAGAATTTTACATGACTCTATGAGATCCCCTCTCAATCTTCTAAACTCCAGCGAGCACAATCCCAATTTGCGCAATCTTTCCTCATAAGTCATTCCTGCCATTCCAGGTATCAGCCTGCACTCCCTCCATTGCAAGAACATCCTTCCTTAGATAAGGTGACCAAAACTGCACACAATACTCCAGTTGGGGTCTCACCAAGCCCTGTACATCTGCAGTAAGGTATCCTTATTCCTATACTCAAACACTCTTGATATGAAGGCCAACATACCATTTGCCTTTTTAACCACCTGCTGTACCTGCATGCTTGCCTTCAGAGACTGGTGTACAAGTACCCCTAGGTCTCTCTGCTCTTCCCCATCTCTTAATCTATTGCCATTCAAATAGTAATCTGCCCTCCGGTTTGTATTACCAAAATGGATAACCGCACATTTATCCACATTGTAGTGCATTTGCCATGTATCTGCTCAGTCCCCCAATTTATCCAAATCACACTGGAGCTTCCTGACCCCCTCTTCCATGCACACAACCCCTCCTAGCTTAGTGTCATCTGCAAATTTGGAGATATTACATCCAATCCCCTCATCCAGATCATTAATGTAATTTTTTTTTTTTTTTTTAAACTTTATTTAAGATTTTATAACATGAATAACATATAGAATTACATTAAAAAAAATTAAGAACAAAATGATAAAATTACAAGACAGTATCAGTAATCTAAATAAACTATAACCTTCCCAATAATTCTTCTTTCTTTCTTTGGCTTGGCTTCGCAGACAAAGATTTATGGAGGGGGGTAAATAATTAAATAATAATTATTACACATTAATAACCCAACTCAAATTAGTCCAACCCCCCCTTTCCCCCCCAAAAATAAAGAGTGAAGAATTAATAAAGTTAATAATATGTGAGAAAAAAACCCACTTACAAAAAAACAAAAACATAACCGATTAAAATACTAACAAAAAGAAAAGTAATTAATACTGATATCAGACTTAAAAAACATATTTAAATCAAACTTAAATGCATATATTTAACAAACAGAGTTAAGATTAAACATATATTTAACTCAAACTTAATATAAAAAATTAGTAAAGTTAATAACATTGTCTATCAAAAATTCTTAAACAATTATCAATTCTTTAAAAATAATTGTAGCATGAGAAAAAAAGATGAAAAAAATCTCTCTATAGAGATAAACCTTCACCAAATATCAACTAACTTCACATCTATCATCATATTAGTCACATAAACCACCATCTTAAAACAAAATTCAAACCTCATTAAACATTGTACAATTCAATTTTAGTACTCCCACCATTTTTCCCTTTTACTCTTGAATAATTATCCAATAAAAGCTCCAATATCCCCAATCATTACATTAAAATTCAGATATCCAAATAATAAAAACACATCTACAACAAAATCAATATCTTCAACAAATGGAGCATAAACCACAAACAAAATTCAAGCCTCATTAAGAATTGTACAATTCAATTTATAACTTTCACCATTATTCCCTTCGTTTTATAACTAAAATAGCAAAATAATATACACCAGAATTACCACTTCTTTCACCTTAAAGTTAAAGAAAAAATATTTAAAAAAATCTTATCCATCCCATTCACATTTAAATTTCAAATATTCCTTACTGAATAAACTTTACAAAAAAAACCACATCAATTTTTAGTTTTTTTAAACAATCAAATACTTTCTTATACTTTTATTATAAACACAAAAAACCTTTCACTCTTTAATCTAATAATACAAAAAAAGGAAGAAACAAAACGGGTAGGAGGTTAAAAATACCCCCTCCCGTCTAAACCGCGCAATGTGGTAACTCCCCAAAAAAATGGGAGTGAGATAACTCACACGTAGCAGATGACTTTCAGGAAATAGTGCCCATCCAGTTCTCTCCCCCAACTCTCACTTCATCTTAAACTAACATCATCATTATTTAATATTCCTTTTAAAAAAAAATTAGAAAAAAAAGAACTCTTCTTTTAATCACCTCCAACTGCCGAGTCACCATTACAACCATTCCTTCTTGGAGCACGGCTCTTTTCTTCCATCTCTTGTCTCCTTAGAGATCGCGGCGGACTACGTCTCTGTTGAAACTGCGTAATTGGCAGCTCTTGAGCAAATGCTATAGCTTCCTTTGGAGAATCAAAGAACTTTGGTTGGTAACCATCTTGAAAAACCTTCAAAACAGCTGGATATCTAAAGGTTGCCTTATAACCTTTCTTCCACAACAACTCTTTAGCAGAGTTGAATTCCCGTTATTGGAACATAACTTCTTGACTCAAATCCGCATAGAAGAAAACTCGATTATTTTGAATCATCAAGGGTGATTTTCTCTGTTGTGCATTTCTAATAGCCACTCGTAAAATTATTTCTCTGTCGTAATAATTCAAGAAACGAACCAAAACAGGTCTTGGACTTTGACCTGAAATAGGTCTTCTACGCAAGGCTCTGTGAGAACGTTCCAGTATTATACCTTCCGGGAAATGTTCTTGACCCAGCACCTGCGGAATCCATTCAGTAAAAAATTTTCTTGGGTCTGGTCCCTCCATTCCTTCCGGCAAACCAATAATCTTTATATTGTTCCATCTGGATTGGTTTTCCAAATAATCAATCTTTTTCACCAAATTTTTATTTTGAGTTTGTAAGTCTTCGACCATTTTGGTCACATCTCAAACTTGATCTCATATTTCGTCTATATCTTCTTCACACAAATTAAATTTATCTCTCACTTCAAGCTTAAAAGCTCCAAACTCAGCCATCTGTTGAGAATTTATTTCCATCAGAGTATTGAACCTAGTACCAAGTTCAGTCATAATCTTAGATAATCTCTGCATTGCATAAGATAATTTAGATTCAAGATTCACAAGAATCTTTTCAATTGGAAGAGATTCTGGCTCAACGGATTCCTGCTTCTTCTGCATAACCAAAGGGTCTTCTGTTGCTTCCTTCATTCTGGTTGCCTTCCTTGTAGTATAGCTGTGTGTGGAAACCCCAGCCACAGCCTCTCCAGCAATGACTGGAGGACGCTGGCCGGGATTTTCCCCAGTCCATCTTTTATCTCAAAAGGTGCAGTTTGCAGTGCCACCGCTACAGTGACAAATGCCTTTCCCCAGCCGGTACTTCAACTGATGTTACTACAAGTGGTTCATTCATAACATTGCCGTCAGATGCTACTGCACATGTGGGAACCTGAGTAACTCTTTGTTCTAAAGGCTGTTTGGCGCCCTCTTTAGAGGGCTCTACCGATGTAATATTGAACTCTACATCTGAAAGCTGTACCTTTCTCCTGGAATCCATTTCAGGCTGAGTCTCGATGTCTTTCCTGTAGGTAGGCTCCAAAACTTGAACTTTTGGAAAATGTAGTTTTTTGATAATCTGTTGTTGTTTTTTTTTTGCTCTTTTCCACCAATTGTACCATCATATGTTAAATTAACAGCACTGAAGTTATCTAAACTTTTAAAGAATTTTAACGGGCATTTCTAGACAAAACAATAAGATAGAGTCAGGAGAGGACTGTAAGGCACATCTGATCCTTACGCAATCTTGCCACGCCCCCCATTAATGTAAATTATGAACAGCTGGGGTCCCAGTACAGATCCCTGTGGCACCCCACTGGTCACCGCCTGCCACTCAGAAAATGAGCCATTTATCCCAACTCTCTGTCTTCTACCTGCCAGCCAGTTCTCAATGCACATCAATACTTTGCCCCCAATCCCATGAGCCTTGATTTTGGAAGCCAGTCGTTTATGCGGGACCTTATCGAAGGTCTTTTGGAAGTCCAGGTACACCACATCCACTGGCTCTCCCCCATCTATTTTACCTGTCACCATCTCAAAGAATTCCAATAGATTTGTCAAGCACGATTTACCTTTTGTAAATCCATGTTGACTCCGTCCGATCCCTTCTCTGCTAGTCATATGCTCCGCTATTACATCCTTAATAATGGATTCCATCATTTTGCCCACTACTGATGTAAGGCTCACCGGCCTATAATTCCCCACTTTTTCTCTACCTCACTTTTTATATAATGGGGTAACATTAGCTACCCTCCAATCCATGGGTACTGATCCTGAGTCTATCAAGTTCTGGAAAATAATTCTTAAAGCATCTGCTATCTGAATGGTCACTTCCTTAAGTACCCTAGGATGTAGATTATCAGGCCCTTGGGATTTATCTGCCTTCAATCCCATCAATTTCCCCAAGACCATGTGCTTAGAGATACTGATTTCTTTCAGTTCCTCCCTTGCATTAGTCTCTATGTTTCCCAACATCCTTGGGAGTTTATTTGCATCTTCTCTTGTAAAAACAGAACTAAAGTAAGAATTTAATTGGTCTGCCATTTCCTTATTCCCCATTATATATTCCCCTGATTCTGACTGCAAAGGACCTACTTTGGATTTCACCAATCTTTTCCTCTTGACATATTTATTAAAGCTTTTGCAGTCGGTTTTTATATTTGCCGCAAGCTTACTTTCGTAATTTATTTTTGCTCTCTTGATTAATCCCTTTGTCCTCCTTTGGTGCATCTTGAACTGCTCCCAGTTTTCGGTTGTGATACTTTTTTTGGCCAATTGATATGTTCTCTCTTTGGACCTAATGCTGTCTCTGATTTCCCTTGTTATCCACGGTTGAGTCACCTTTTTTGGTTTATTTTTATGCCAAACCGGTATAAACGATTTTTGCAATTTCTCCATTAGATCTGTGAATGCTTTCCACTGTCTATCCACAGTCAACTCCCCCATAAACACCACCCAATCAATCTTACTCAACTCCCGTCTCATACCATCATAATTCCCTTTAAATGTTAGTGGGGGTGGTATATAGGCCTCCAAATAGTAGTGTAGAGGTGAGGGAAGGTATTAAAAGAGAAATTAGAACTAAGACCTTAGTCTTGGTTTTAATTTCATCACTCTCCATGTCGAGTGAGAATTCGATCACATTGTGATCGCTCCTACCCAAAGGGCCGCATGCAACAAGATTGTTGATTAGCCCCTTATCATTGCATAATACCCAATCTCAAATGGCCTGCTCCCGAGTTGGTTCCTTGACATATTGGTCTAGATAACCATCCTGTAAACATTCAAGGAATTCCTCCTCCTCAGTATTTTTACTAATTTGGCTAGTCCAATCTATATGCAAATTAAAGTCTCCCATGATGACAGCTGTTCCCTTATTGCACACTTTTCTAATTTCTCTTTTAATACCTTCCCTCACCTCTACACTACTATTTGGAGGCCTATATACCACCCCCACTAACATTTTCAGCCCCTTGCTATTCCTCAGTTCTACCCATATAGATTCCGCATCTTCCGAGTTGATATCCTTTCTGTCAATCGTGTCGGTCCCTTGTCTCACCATCAATACAACCCCACCCCCTTTTATTTCTTGCCGATCCCTCCTAAATATCGTATACCCCGGGATGTTAAGTTCCCAGGCTTGCCCACCCTGCAGCCATGTTTCTGTAATCCCAATCAAATCATATTTGTTTATCTCAATTTCCACAGCTAATTCATCTACCTTGTTCCGAATGCTTCTTGCATTAAGATATAAAGCCTTCAGATTTGCTTTTTTCACCCTCCTTGCTCTTTCTGATTTTTTTTTTTAAACTTTCGCTGCCTAATCTAACTTTTCCTGTTTTATCTTTTCTGTCCTTTGCCCTATCATACAGGTTCCCACCCCCCTGCCAAATTAGTTTAAACCGCACCCGACGGCTGTACCAAACCTAGCTGCCAATATATTGACCCCTTTTGGGTTTAGGTGTAACCCATCCTTCTTGTAGAGGTCATGCCTTCCCCAAAAGGGATCCCAATGATCCAAGAAGCCAAAACCCTGTCCTTTACACCAGCCCCTCAGCCACACATTCATTTTTCTTTACCTTCCATTTTTGTTCTCAGTTGCACTTAGCACAGGTAGCAAACCAGAGATCACCAGCCTGGCTGTCCTATTTCTTAGTTTCTGTCCTAGCTCTCTGTAATCCTTTTTCAGTACTTCCTCCTTTTTATCTATGTCATTGGTACCTACATGTACCAAGACATCAGGCTGTTCGCCTTCTCCTTTTAGAATACCCTGGACCTGATTTGAGATCTCGCACCCTTGCACCAGGGAGGCAGCACACCATGCAGGCATACCTATCTGGCTCACAGAATATCCTGTCTGTATTTCTGACAATGGAGTCCCCAATGACCACTGCATTCTTCTTTACCTTTTGGTCCACCATGCCAGGCTCAGTGCCAGCGACTTGGTCACTGCCGCCAGCTTCTGTCAGGTCATCTCCCTCAACAGCATCCAACAAAATATACCTGTTAATGAGAGGGCTATTCACAGGTGTGCTCTCCATTTTCCTGGCATTTTTCTTCTCTCCCCTGACAGTTACCCACTTACCTGACACATCTGGTCTTGGGGTAACTATGTCCCTGAAAGTTGAATCTATCAACTCCTCACTCTCCCTTACCAGCCGTAGGTCCTCAAGTTGCAGCTCCAATTCCCCAACTCGGTCCTTAAGAAACTGCATCTCAGTGCACCTGATGCAGATGTGGCTATTTGGGAGGGTGGGACTCACCCATGGTTCCCACATCTGACATCCAGTACAAAGCACTAACCCCATAGGCATGACTGAGCTAAAATAATGCCACTTACCTTTCTCCTCATTCAGTGCACCACTCCTCATTGGCTGCTCCCTCCCCCTTTTACTCCTTTTACTGGCCCCTTGACCAATTAGCCTTGACCAAATAGCCTTGACCAATTAGCCTTGACCAATTAACCCAATCACTCTCTCCAAGCTCCTGCGCCTCTGACTCACAGCTCAAACTCCAGCTGCTGCCTCCTCAGACTCCCAGCCCGATTTGAGTAGGCCCAAGCCCCAGTAAGCCCTTGTATTTAACTACTTACCTCCACGTCACTCTCTCCAAGCTTCTCCTCCTTCGACTCCCAGCTCAAATTTACATATAGATTGGACTAGCCAAATTAGTAAGTCCAGCTATTTATTCTACTCACCCTCTGATGCTATCTCTTGGCTCCTCCTCCTCTCACCCGACACCAGGCACTGACTCACTGCCTCCTCTGACCCTGAATCTGTCCTTTCTGAGGTATAATAAATTATAATAAAGGTATAATAATAATTATGATTTTTTTTTAAAGATGTGGACACCTTATATGAAGAATATGAATTTAATAATATTGTAAATTACTTAATGTTTTTCTTTATTTTTAATGCTTCCCTTGAGGGATCTGTTGTGGGAGAGGATGGATTTGTCTTATTGATTTATTATTATTAGATTGTTTATTCTGTAAAAGTCTGTTTATTCTTATTGAAAAATATTAAATAAAGTTTTTAAAAAAGAAATTTAGGTAGAGAAGGTGGAATGGCTCTGTTGGTGAAGAATGAAATTCAGGTGATGGAAAGGAAAGACATTGAATCAAGTGGAGTAGAGTCTGTTTGGATAGAGTTGAGAAATTGCAAAGGCAAAAGAACCATAATGGGAGTTATATAAAGACCTCCAAACAGTGGCTCTGATGTGGGAATCAGTATAAATAAAGAATTAAAAATGGCATGTCAGAGTGGTAGTGATACAGTCATTATGGGTGACTTCAACTTGCAAGTGGACTGGGAAAATCAAGTAAGTGTGGGAAAGCTAGAGAATGAGTTTATTGAATGTCTCCAAGATACATTCTTGGAGCAGTTTGTGATGGAACCTACCAGGGGGAAGTCGATTCTGGACTTGAAACTGTGCAACGACGTGGAGTTAATAAGGGACCTTGAGGTAGGGGTGCCATTAGGTAATAGTGACTATAATATGATTACTTTTAATCTGCAAATGGAAAGGGAGAAGAGAAGGAAGTCAGAAACATTAGTGCTACAGCTAAATAAGGGTGATTACACATCTATGAGGGAGGAGCTATCCAAAATAAAATGGAAGGACATTCTAGCTGGGAGGACAACTGGGCAAAAATGGACATTTTTCACAGGATTCAGAATAGATTCATCCCAAAGAGAAGGAAAGGCTCTTCGAAGAGCAAATGGCAGCTATGGCTGACAAAGGAGATCAAGAGCAGTATCAGGTCTAAAAGAAATAAGTATAAGATGGCAAAGCAGAGAGGGAGGTTAGAGGATTGGGAGGCCTTTAAAAACCAACAGAGAGAAACTAAGAAAGTCATTCAGAAGGGGAAAATGAAGTTTGAGGCAAATAATATAAAATGGGTTAGCAAAAGCTTCTTCAGATATGTTAAAAGGAAAATGTTGGTTAGGGCCAAAATCGGGCCCTTGCAAATGGAGAAAGGTGAAATTATCAATGGGGACATGGAGATGGCTGAGGAATTTAGCAATGACTTTGCATCTGTTTTCACCAAGGAGGATATAGGTTATGATCAGAAGAGGGGTAGGGGTCAAGCAGTATCTTGGGACTTGGTGAAATTACCAAAGGAAACAGAGAATTTGATGGATATTCAGATCCAGAAGCAGGTGGTTGTGATCAAATTGTTAGAACTGAGGCCTGCTAAGTCCCCTTGGCCTGATGGGCTGCATTCCAAGGTGCTTAGAGATGTTGAACTGGAAATTGTGGAAGCACTAGTTGACATTTTCCAAAGTTCTTTAGATTATGGGGAAGTGCCTGCAGACTGGAGACTTTATCAGTGGTGTTAGTTGTTGGCAGGGTTGAGGAAGTTATGGATCATAAGATCATGGAATCAGAATCTTGTGAGGGTAACCTTAAATAAACCGTGGTTCCTGTGCACCTGTCTAACTCAGTAATTTTGGAAAATTTGGAGGAAAGGTTTGGCCATCTTAATTCACAAGAACAGATGCAGATGGAAGAATTAATTTTGAAATATACAAATTTGTTTCCCGATGTGCCAAAAAGGACATCAGTGATTTATCATGAGGTAGACGTGGGAGATGCAAGTCCCATTGAACAACCCCCATACAGAATAAACATTCAGAAGAGTAAAATCATGGACCAGGAGGTAGAATATATGTTGAGAAATGATATTATTAGACCTTTGAACTCAGATTAGAGTTCTCCTTATATTTTGGTACTAAAACCAGATGGAACTGTTAGGTTCTGTACAAATTACAGGAAGGTTCATTCAGTAACTAAAACAGATGCTTATCCTATTCTGAGAATAGATTACTATTGATAAAATTGGGAAGCTAAATTTCTTACTAAGTTGGATTTGTTGAAGGGCTACTGGTGTGTGCGTTTAACTGAGAGAGGAAAGCATATTTCATCTTTTGTAACTCAATCCCGTTTATATGAGTATAATGGGTTATGGTTTGGCATGCAAAATGCCCCTGCAACATTCCAGAGGATGATTAATTTGGTAATCCAGGGTAAAACATACAGATGTTTATATTGATGACTTGGTCACAAAAACTGACACATGGGAAGAACATCTAAGGGAATTGGACAAATTGTTTGCAAGATCATCCAAAGCAAACTTAACTGTTAATTTAGCAAATAGTCAATTTGCGAATGCCACAGTGACATACTTGGGTTATGTAGTTGGTCATGGCAAAGTTGCACCTATTCAAGCTGAGTGAATGTAATTTCTGAGTTTCCTATTCCCAATGGCAAGAAAGCAGTGAGGTTTTTAGGAATGCAGGATATTATAGGACATTTTGCAGGAATTTTGCTGAGGTTTCTCTATCTTTAACCAACCTGTTGAAGAAAGGGGAGAAATTTGTGTGGTCTAACGTTTGTCAGACAGCTTTGAACATTTTAAAGGAGATGCTATGCTATTACCTTGTGTTAAAATCTCCTGATTTTGACAGACCATTTTCTTTATCAGTGGATGCCAGTGAGGGAGCAGCAGGTGAAGTTTTATTACAAAAATATAATGAAATTGACCATCCAGTTGCCTATTTTTCAAAAATATTCAATGTTCATCAAAGGAACTATTCCACTATTGAGAAATAACTGTTGTGTATAATATTTGCTCTGCAGAATTTTGATGTATATCTTGGTACCACTCATGAACCAATTGTGATATTTACTGACCTCTGGTGTTTTTAAATAAAATTAAGAATAAAAACAGAAGATTATTAAACTGGAGTTTAATATTACAAGAATATATTTGGCAGATTCATCATATCAGAGGTACAAATAATGTGAAAGTAGATTGTTTGTCAAGATGTTAAAATTGATCATATATAAAAATATATAGTCTCAACATTGGGTTACTTTATTATAACAATTTATATTTTGTAGTTATCTCTTCAGTGATTTAAAGACTTTAGTTATAACTTAGTTAAAATTCCATTGAAGGGGAAAGTGTGACTTAGTTAAAATTCCTTTGAAGGGGAAAGTGTGACAGAATATAGATACGTGTTTGGGAGATAAATTGGGGTAGGTTCTGTAGTGTAGGTCACATATTGTAACAAGATCAAACCAGCAACCACAAAGAAGGCATATGACACAGGGATAAAGATGAACAATTACTTTATTAACAAAATTTCACCTTCAAACTTTAATTCAAAGTCCCCCCTTTATAACAATGCCCACTGGTTAATATACAAATTTATATAACAGTGTAAAACTAATAAACTCTCCAGCCTAAATATAACATATGTAATCAAAGTATAAATTATACAGAAAAATCCTAGAGACAAAACACATAAGACTGACAAAACTTTGATTACAATCAAAGTAAAGATCGTAAACACAATTCAGTTTGAGTGTGGGGGGAGAGAGAGTGTGGGGGGGGAGAGAGTGCGGGGGGGAGAGAGTGCGGGGGGGGAGAGAGTGCGGGGGGGAGAGAGTGCGGGGGGGGAGAGAGTGCGGGGGGGGAGAGAGTGCGGGGGGGAGAGAGTGCGGGGGGGGAGAGAGTGCGGGGGGGAGAGAGTGCGGGGGGGAGAGAGTACAGGGGGGAGAGAGTGCGGGGGGGAGAGAGTGCGGGGGGGAGAGAGTGTGCGGGGGGGGAGAGAGTGTGCGGGGGGGGAGAGTGTGCGGGGGACGGAGAGAGTGTGCGGGGGGACGGAGAGAGTGTGCGGGGACGGAGAGAGTGTGCGGGGGGGCGGAGAGAGTGTGCGGGGGGGCGGAGAGAGTGTGCGGGGGGGCGGAGAGAGTGTGCGGGGGGGGCGGGGAGAGTGTGCGGGGGGGCGGAGAGAGTGTGCGGGGGGCGGAGAGAGTGTGCGGGGGCGGAGAGAGTGTGCGGGGGGGCGGAGAGAGTGTGCGGGGGGGCGGAGAGAGTGTGCGGGGGGGGCGGAGAGAGTGTGCGGGGGGGCGGAGAGAGTGTGCGGGGGGGGCGGAGAGAATTTCTACAGTGATACAGTCAGTAGCAGCAGCAGCTGGGACTGGTACAGGACGCTGGCTAGCTTATGGAAAAACCCCATTTAGAAGATAGGTTGTGAGTGCTTGGTTCTGCTTGGTTCAGCCTGGTCAAAGCCCTTGTGGATCATGCAAGAGGAGGGGACTAGCTGCCTAATGTTTGACTTGAAATAAGAGAAACAAAAAGGAACTCTGTGATGACCTGAAAGAAAGAGGTTATCATCTGGGCAAGTTTCTTCGGCAAGACACTGAATTGGCTGATGATAAAAGGAGTCAGTTGTGGGATTTAGTGTACAACAAATAGGACAAGAACCTTCCTGAGTGGTAACCATTTACCTTTCAAGCATCAATGCCTGGTGACCTTTATAAATGTTAAATTCTGCGCACAGTATAAAAATTGCCTGCAAGATTGAATTGTGAACCAAAGAACTTTTCTGAACTTACTTAAACATTACATACACATATGCTTAGACTTAGAAGGGGGTTAAGTTAGGTTAACGGTCATAAGTTTGACCTGGATTTCATGTTGAAAGACAATTAAAAGCAACTTTTGTTTAAGTAACCATTTGTCCTGGTGTATTCTTATTGCTACTGAGTTTATGGGTCCTCTGGGCTCTAACAGCAGCCATTGCTGATCTCGCATCATTCCTGCTCATGCCTGCTCTCAATCAACATGGACTCCTCTTGCATACTGCGACACATCCTTTAATTTGACTGCTGTAATCTGATATTACTTTCTCCCTTTCAAAATTGATCTCGGATCTTTGTTAGCGGAAGTTGTTTGTTTCAATCTGAAGCTGATGCTTGTACGTATTGCTGACAGTTTGGTTCTTAAATTTTACCTAAACGTCAGTTCTGCAGGTGTTCTTTGAGTGTGATGTATTCCAGTAACTCAGCAAGAAATCGGCAATTTTATGGGACAATCATGAGTCCGAATTTCATCTCATCTTTATGGCCTTCTTTAAAGATTTTTATGAAAAGTACTGCTTCTCCATTTGTTCTTGGACAATATGGTGCAGGCAGTATGTGGCAAATATTGTTATTACGCAAGAAAGCTTTAAATTCTGCTGATACCAATTGCGGGCCATTGTTGGAAACTTTCGTCACATATGAAGTGAAATTCCCTCTAGGTTTTTCAATAGTCTGATCTGCAGTTGATTTCCTCATGCAGATTACAATTGGCCATTTGGAGTGTGTGTCAACTACTATCAGGACATTCTCTCCCATGAATGGTCCTGCAATGTCTATGTGGATCTGACAGTTGTGATGGCCATTTCCATGGGTTTACTTCTGCCTGAGGTGCTTTGGGTTGTGCTTCCTGGCATGTGCTGCATCTTCTGACTATGTTATCAATATCTTCCCCTATGGAAGGCCACCAGTCCTGCATCCTGGCTGGTGCTTTCATACGCACTATCCCCGGGTGGTCATTGTGAAGTTCAGCCAGGACATCTTCCTTCCACTTCTTGGGAATGACCATTCTGGTTCCCCATAGTGGACATCCTTCCTCGATCGATGGTTCACCACTTCTGGTGTAATAGGGTTTAATTTCCTTTGACATTTCCTGATCTTCCGGCCAGCCATTGTTTGTGAAATAGAACACTCTGGACAGTTATATCTTTCTGGGTTTCTTTACTGATCCTTTTTGCCATTATTGGAAGTTGATTCAGTTGACTTTGATTTATTTATGTTGCTTCTGATGTCCATTCTACGATTGTTTTGTTCTGCTCCTTATCTGGGAGTGGTAAGCGGGAGAGGGCATCTGTGTGGTTATTCTGTCACGCTGGTTCATGTTTTGAATTAAAATCATATGCTGCCAATAGCACCACCCACCTTTGGATTCGGGCCACTGCTACCATCGTTATTCC
Organism: Narcine bancroftii; assembly: GCF_036971445.1. NCBI lineage: Eukaryota > Metazoa > Chordata > Chondrichthyes > Torpediniformes > Narcinidae > Narcine > Narcine bancroftii. The sequence goes on from NW_027211909.1 coordinate 15,786, forward strand.
TTTTTTTGATCCCAATATTAGGCTCAGTGGTTTGTTATCTGTAGCCAGCATAATCCTTTGTCCATACAGGTATTAGTGAAATCTCTTTATCCCGAAGATGATGGCTAGCCCTTCTCTTTCCAATTGAGCATAGTTCCACTCACAAGCGGTTAGTGATCGGGAGGCATATGCCATGGGTTGCTCTCTTTTTTCCATTTTCTGTGACTGTACGCCCCCCCCCCCCAATCCCACAGGTGACGCGTCCACTGCTAGTGTTAGTTCTTTGTTGGGATTGTAATGGATTAATACATGGTTACTGCTTATTAGAAGTGTTTTCAGTTCATCAATGGCTTGTTTGTTTTTTGCATTCCAGTATCATTTTTTATTTATTTATTTTTTTAAAGCAGTTCATTTAGGGGGTTATATACAGACATGTTTGGAATGTGTCGGCAATAGTGATTTACTAGACCCAGAAATCATTGTAGTTCCCTTTTGTTGGTTGGGTAAGGAGCTCTTAGAACTGCTTCTGTACTTTTGATGTCCATCTCTACCCCTTCTTGACCGATGGTGAAACCTAAATAGGTCACCGATGGTGCCATGAATGCACACCTGTTTTGTAGACAGATGTTTACTTGTTGTAGTCAGTTCAGAACGACATCCAGAGTACTTAGGTGTTCTGCATTGCTCTTGCCAGTAATGATGATGTCGTCCAGGCAGCAGCCCACTTGGAGTCCATATAGAAACGTCCATAATTTCTTGGAATATGGCTGATACTCTGTCTGGTATACGGGTATATATAAATAACCTTAACTGTGTGTTTATGGCTCCATATTTCTGAGCATCGTAGTACCTAACACTCTTCTCCCACCCCACCCCTTTGAACTAATAGGATTACATCGGGCCTAGGACTACAAGTGTAAATTAGAATACACCTCGAGTAATTATAATTATAAAAGGGAAAGTATTTAATAATAATCAGGGCACATGGTCCTTAAAGTGTTCAGGTGATCTTCTTTCTATTTCGGACCTCCTCAGCATGGTTTGCTTTGCCAGTCTTCACTCAGGACCCGTAGATAGTTGGGTCGGTGGTCGAGTTGGCGGCAACTGCCCATCTTCACTGACCTTCAGCAGCGACTTCCCATCTTCGCTGCCCTTCTGGCTGCATGTCTCAGTTACTGAACTCCTCACTGGATTGCTCGGCTCCACAACCATCTCTGACCCCCCCCCAACTCGGTCTGAGGGGTGGGCTGGGATGGTCAGGGCAGGCCGTGGCAGGTCTGGTTCCACCTCAAATTTATGAGGCAGTTCATGGACCTTGGTGTCAGTCAATGCTCGTAATTGGTCCATGTATCGCTTCCACAATCTGTCCCCCACTAGAACAGAGTATGAGCAGGGGCTCAATTTTTGTAAGATTACTCCAACCACCCATGGGTCTTAATATTGTCTATAATCTTGTACCAGGACTCTCTCTGCTACTTCAGTCTGGTCCACAGATTGCAGCCAAACATTAGTTCTGCTGGGGTGCGTGTTTCTGTATCCCAATAGAAAATCTGTGATTTTATGTGTCCGGGAGGCATTCAGAAGTTTCATGGTTTTCTTTACTTTTTTGAATGTTTGTACAGAACATTCTTCCTCCTCATTAGTACTTGGGTGAAAGGGTGCAGACAAAATATGTCTGATATTGTTGTCGCGCATAAATTTAAAAAAATATTCTGAGGTAAATTGAGGCCCATTGTCCGTAACTAATCCATGAGGCAATCTGTAAGTGGCAAAGATAGCTTTGTTACCAATCGTGGGATCTGCTTTGATATTTTTCAGCTGTGAAACTACTGGCCATGTGGAATGTACTTCCACAGCTATTAGGAAAGTCTTACCCATGGATGGTCCAGCGAAGTCTACATGAATTCCATGCCAGGGTTTGGATGGCCATTTCCATGAATTAGCTTCGGCTTGCAGCATTTCTGGCTGCATTGTCTGACATACTTTGCTTTCTCTTACTGTTGTTTCCATGCATCTGTCTATGGAGGGCCACAAGACGTGCATCTGGGCCAGTGCCTTCATTCGTACCATTCCCAGATGGTTGTGTTGTAGTTCTGATAACCTGGTAGTTTGCCATTTGGCTGGAATAATTGTACGGGTACCTCATAGTAAACATCCTTCTTCAACTGATAGTTCATGGCGGCGTGTGTGGCAAGGTTTTAGATCTTCTGGAATGACTTTAGATTCAGGCCACCCATTGAGGGTGAAGTATAGGATCTTGCTTAATGTTGCCTCTTTTTGGGTTTCCTTTGTGATCATCTGGGCTGTAATGGGCAGTTGTTGAAGTTGTTCTGGGTTGACGGCTGCTGCCTTTGCTGGCCATCTAATAATTTCTTCTCATTATTCTGTCTCGGGTAGCGACATGCGTGATAAGGCATCTGCGTGGCTATTGAGTGTTCCTGGTTTATGTTTTGCATCATAGTTATATGCCACTAGTATCATGGGCCATCTTTGAATTCTGGCCACAGCTAATACTGGTATACCTTTGTGAGGCCCCAGGATTAAACTAAGAGGCTTGTTGTCTGTGATCAGGGTGAATTTTCTTCCGTGAAGATATTGGTGGAATTTTTTTACACCAAAAATGATTACCAATCCTTTTTCTAGTTGGGCGTAATTGCGTTTGCTTGTGGTTAATGTTCGCGAAGCATACACTACTGGTTGCTCACCTTTTTCTGTGATTTGGGATAGAACCGCTCCTAGTCCCACTGGTGAAGCATCCATGGCTGGTGTAACTTGTTTACAAGGGTCGTAGTGGATTGCACCTTATTTGTTGACGTTATTATTTCCTTTAGTTGACTGACTGTTTTTAGTTTCTGTTCCAATACCATGTTTGATCTTTCTTGAGTAATTGGTTCAATGGGCTGCATAGTGTAGACATATCAGGGATATGTTTTCAGTCGTGATTAACAAGTCCTAGGAAAGACTGTAATTCCAATATGTTGGTTGGGTATGGGGCCTTACGAACAGCTTCTGTTCCTGCTGGATTCGTTCGCACCCTTTCGTTGTCGACTGTAAACCCAAGATATATTACTGAGGGGCACACTAAGACACATTTGTCCTTTCATAATTGAATATTAGTCTGTTGTAATCTGGTTAAAACCTTTTCAAGGTTTTGTAAGTGTTCACTCTCATTTCAGCCTGTGATGATGAGGAGAGACATGATCGCCAACTCTGAACAGCAAAGCACCTGAATGAGTGAATGAATATTCTGTTTACTTTTATACTATCTTTGACTTTCCTTGTCACCCACAACACCTCATTCTCCCTATCCATGGATATGAATTTGAAAAAAGTTTATCTCTGAAAATGCAGTGCTGTAGCACTGTACTAATGTAGAGCTACTGTAGCAACATGCATGCGCACACACAGACGCACGCGGATGGACGCGGACGGACACAAAGACTAGGTTAGTCAGCTCAAGACTAACTTTATTCAGACTTTACAATCTTCTTTTATACACCACATCCCCTGGGCTCCAAAGGACAAGGCGGGACATCGCTATTAGTGTGCTGCCTATCCACAGGACTGGCAGGTTTAAGTTAAGGCACTTAACTTAACCCCCTTCTAATTCTAATTCTTAAATTAAGTGTCCCACACCTTCCGGCAGGAGACTCAACAGATCAACGTGCCATTCCTCGTCTCACAGTACTGCCCGCAGTGGGTGGTCCATTAGGTGAGTATTCACCTGTCTGTATTGTTGTTTCACAGGCCCACAGAACCGTGCTGCTGATGGTTTGTGGTAACATGCTGTGAACTCGCTTGGCCCGCTACATGGCCACTACAGTGTGACAGATTATAGATATGTTTTTGGGAGATAAATTGGGGCAGATTTTTTAAATGTCGGGCACATACAAACACTTTAAAACAGATCTTATTTAAAATACTGGAGCTCTGCTCATGCCAAGAGCCTTTGCAAAAGCATTGTAGAGTGCCCAAGAGACTTCACTAATGGATTGTTGTTTACAAAAAGTCAACAGGTGAAAGTACTCGTCAGAGTCGCAGGATGTCTGAAGTGTAACTTGCTGTTCTAACAGGATCATGTGCAGAGAGAGAGAGAGAGAGAGAGAGAGAGAGAGAGAGAGAGAGAGAGAGAGAGAGAGAGAGAGAGATTAAGTTTTACAGTCAGCAGCAGGGACTGGAACAGGACAAGCTGGAAAGGTTTGGAAAAAAAACATTTTGAAGACGGGTTGTGACTGCTTAGCTCAGCCTCGTCAAAGCCCTTGTGGTTCATGCAAGAGGAGAGGACTGGCTGCCTAATGTTTCACTTGAAATAAGAGAAACAAAAAGGAACTCTGTGGTGACTTGAAAGAACGAGGTTATCATCTGGAAAACCCTGATGGAGCAAGTTTCTTCAGCAAGACACTGAAGTGTCTGGTTACAAGGAATCAGTTGTGGGTGTCCAGCGAACAACAAATCTCTCTCTGAAATCCAACAAGACCCTTCCTGGGTGGTAACCATTTACCTTTGAAGCACCAAAGCCTGGTGAACTTCATAAATGTCAAATGCTGGGCACAGTATAAGAATTGCCTGCAACCAGTAAACTTGGAGGAGTGAGAGGTGAGATTGGACTGTGAACCAAATAACTTTTCTAAACTTACTTAAACATTACATACATATGCGCTTAGAATTAGAAGGGAGTTAAGTTAGGTTAGTTAAGTTAATAATCATAAGTTAAAGTTTGACCCTGATTTCATGTTTAAAAACAATTAAAAGCAATTTTTGTTTAAGTAACCATTTGTCTTGGTGAATTTCTATTGCTGCTGGGTTTATGGGTCCTCTGGGCTCTAACAGCAGCCATTGCTGATCTCCCGTCATTCCTGCTCATGCCCGCTTTCAATCAACGTGGACTCATCTCGCATACCTTGGCACATTCTTTAATTTGACTGCTGTACAGATACATCTGATATTACTTTCTCCCTTTTAAAATTCAGGGTGAATGCTATCATATTCTGAGCACCGCCTCCTCAGAGCTCAATAATCATAATGATCTTTATGTAATCTGATTCTGTACACAGCAACGAATGCAGAATGTACTTAGTTCCCCGCCGTGGAGAGTAATGGGTGGGAGAAAGCGAGTGTCTGTGAAAAGGTCTGATATTTGTCCACCATTGAATACAAACTTCAACCCCCCCCCCCCACCCCACCTTTTAGCTGCGTCGCGAACCTTGTAACCGCTGGATGATTTCTCACACTACGGCTGCTTCGATAGGAGGAAAGTGGCAAAAAGAAAGAAATATCGTCAATAAATGAGGAGTCATGAATCAAGCTTATGGTTAGACATGGCAGAGAACCCCTGTTCAACACAGAATGATGGCGGGAGGGGAGTGGGAAAATACAAGCGTTGTTTCTCCGTAACGCGTATGGGAAGTGCCACAAAAGGCAAGTAACAACTGTCTTGTAATAAGGAAAATAATCAACTTACAATAACTGCCATCGTTTGAACAGACGGGGATATCTGTAAGCAGCTTCAGACACGAGGGATTAATGTAAGGTGAATTTGACCTGAAATGTAAATCTAATTAACGATTGACTGAGGTTGATGTGATAACTGGAAATATTTATTATCTTTCATGCATTCATTCTCACTTAATTCAAAGAGGGTTAGTACTTCAGTTTTTCGAAGTACATGTTCACCTGAAATAAGTCATAATTTTGATTCACATCCACGTTGCACAATAAGGTCAGCATCGCAAATCCCCAAGGTTAACAGCGAACTGAATCCGTTTTAAGGTTGTGTTATTTAAGGCTTTTACAGGTGCATTCGACGCTAAGAATGTGTCTGAAGAAGCAGAAACGTCCCTTTAAATTGCCGTTCAGGTGGCAATGTTAAAGCGCAAAGCTGGCCACCTGAAGGACACAGCTGCACAGGATGCGGCTCTGAGCACACTCCGGCTCCTGCCCAGTGTCAGCTGTGATCAGCAGCCTGACCCTTTAACATCCGCTTTCAGCCAGCTGCATTCAGGGGGCTGGGGAACCACTGAGCTGAGCTGGTTATCCCTCTGGGAGGAGGGTTACGTAACTTGCCTCAAGAGCGCCTCCTGCACATTCAGGTGGCCTCAAAACAACCGGATATTGCCGAAGCATGCGGCTTTACATTTGGGGCAATTGGCCACCTGAAAGTGCCTTTAGTCTACTTGGTTGTCCTGTTTTAGATCCTAGAAAACTTCCTCAGGTGGATTCTCCGTTAAGAATGCGTCTGAAGAAGAGAAAGCGGCCCTTTGATTTGCCGTTCAGATGGCAGCGGTAAAAGCGCAGCCTGGCCACCTGAAGGGACAGCTGCACCGGGATGCGCATCTGAGCGCACTCCGGCTCCTGTGCCTTGAGCTGTCAAGTTGGGATGGCTGGCTGTCAGCTGGGACAGCCAGCGCGGGCGATCAGGGCAGGGACTTCCCCCGTGGAATGTCCCAACGCTGATCGCTCTGCCCCCTGGCGGAGGAGAAGGGGGCTAGAGCGACCGGCAGGGGAGAAGGGGGCTGGGGCGGCCGGCGGGGGAGAAGGGGGATGGCCGAAACAATGCCGGTACCCGACTCGAGCGCCGTACTCACCCGCCGGCCGCCCCAGCCGCCTTCTCCCCCGCCGGCCGCTCCAGCCCCCATTCTCCCCTGCCGGCCGCTCCAGCCCCACAGTTCCCTCGCTGACAGCCCAGCCAGATGCCCCTGCCCCAATGTCCTGCGCTGGTGGAAGGGGCAGCTGGGAAAGGAGCTGTCAGACGCTCGCCAGCTGACTGTCTTTCCAAATGCAGCTGCTGGGGAGGCCACTGTGCTGCGGCGATTATCCCTCTTGGAGGGGGGTTACAAAGTTCACCTTGCAAGCGCCTCCTGCACATTCACGTGGCCTCCCAACAGCTGCATATTGCCAAAATATGCGGCTTTACAATCGGGGCAATTGGCCACCTGAAAGTGCCTAGAGTGAGTTGCGACCTTCAGAAGCGGATAAAATGAAACTGACCTTCGGGTCCCATCTTCATTCCCGCTGCTTTGGTTGTTTACACAGCATTCCGTCCGTTCAATGTGAGCAGGTGCTTCACTCCCTTTTTTCAGCTCCTCTCTGCATTTCCTCTGTGCCAGTCCATAGATGCAGGTGTTGATGCAGGTACTGAGCAACTGTAACGTAAGCTCACCTTGCTGAAAGATGTATGTCGGGGTATTCAAATATTTAACTGTGTAGTTGGGATTCATCAATTGCCAGTTCATCGAGCGTGTTACATAGGGCGTCCACAGCAAAACGAAATTGCTGGATAGAGCGAGCAACCAGGGGATGGATTTTCTCCGATTTTCCACCTCTGGGTGTTTTTGATTGTCGCTGTTGTTCCGGACTTCCTTGCGGACGCTATTTGCTGCAATTATGTCAAACAAAAGTATGAAACAGATCGGTAATAACGGCGTATGCTCTCCACAGGGGCGTTACGGCACATGGTCCATTATAGAATAAGGTCGTGTTGCCAAATAGAACGGGATGCACCGCACAGCTCAGGGCAGCCGCCGTCACCTGCACAGTCGTCGCTCGCTACTCTCTCCAGACAATATTTCTTCCGTTCCTTTTGGCAGCAAATCGCGATGGAATGTGAAAGCAACAGTGAACCAAACGGAGCCGTCCATGTTCGCATATTTAAAGACGATCGTCAGAGCACATACCGGAGTGACCCAAAAAGAAACGGACAAACATATAAATAGGATTAATTTCCTTCACGATCGCAATCGGCCGAGGTCATTCCCGCCAGAGAGTCCGCATTTTCCACGAGACAGGATCACAGTGGCCGTAATATTTACTGCAAACAGAAAGGAAAACAAAGCGAATGAAAATGTTGTTTAAAATCATTCTCTTGCATTGATGCTCATCGAGGAACTATCTTGGACGCAGTGCCAGGCCACTACCTGGAATCGCCTCCCGGGTCCCAGCGCTCCTGCACTGAGCCAAGTCTAAAACTCCCCGACGCTCGGCGAGAGACATGAGATGACAATTACTTCGTAGTGCAAACATCTTCGGAGAAACGTTCTCACCATTCGAAAGAAAAAAACGAAATGGCCTGAAAAAATGCAGGAAGCAAGGTAGTACTTTTGCATTAAAAAATATGAATATTCCGAGTCGGTGCCCTTCACCAAAACTGAGAACGAGCGAATTCACTTCAGTCCCCTGGAGCGGATATGATGTGTCAAGCTGCAGAGAATAAAATGACTGTCTTTCATAGGAGGTGACCAGCGTTGTCGTGGGAATGAATCACGGCAGCGATGGGTACAGCTTGGGAGACTGTCCCTTCGGTCACAAAGGTCATGGAAAGGAGTGTGAACTGCGGCCACGAAACACGGGGAGATGCCGGGCTCACCTTTGGTCGGGTGATGCTGATGGTGTGGGAAACACTGAGCAGTAATTCTCCACAGAATGAACGGGAAAGTTGCCTGAACTTCAACGTGTCGAAATGGAATTCGGATGTGATACCATAACGAGCCAAAAATGGGGATCTGTTACTTATGTTGAGATTCTTTATATTAGGGCAAGAATTGTCAGGAAGAAACTGTAAGGGTGCATTGAAATGAAATGGAACAAAAAGATCAACTTTGTTTATTTGCAGATGATGAATTGAGATATTTCACTGACCCAATAGAGTCTTTGAAGGTTTTGCAGGAGCGACTGTTACAGTTTGAGGAGGTATCTGGTTACAAAGTGAATTGGAATGAGAGTGAGCTAATGCCGTTGTTGGAAGCAGATTATTCTGAATGTAAACGTGTAGCAGGATTTAAATGGTCAAATTATATTAAGTATTTAGGTATTAAGGTGAATAAAAATGTAAATCAACTAGTAGATTTGAATTATTTACCATTATTGATTGCAATAAAAGAGGATTTGAATAGATGGAAGGATTTGCCGTTAACGTTGGTGGGAAGAGTGAATTGCATAAAAATGAATATATTTCCTAGATCACAATATACCTTGTAAGAATATAACTTGGAAGAATATATTTCCAGTTATCCCATCAATCTCAGTCAATTGTTCAGAATATACCTTGTAAGGTACCAAATATTTTTTTTAAAGGCTTAAATGTTTTGGTGAGGAAATTTTTATGGAAGGGAAAGTTGAGGTGGGTTTCTATGCATAAATTAACTTGGAAATATGAGTTAGGTGGTATGCAGTTACCAAATTTTGTGAATTATTATAAGGCAACTCAATTGAAAATTATTAATAGAATGATTGATTTAGATAGTTCTGTTATTGGTTAGATATTGAATTGGAGAGGTTAAAAGGGATCATTTTCATTATGTGAACGAGTATAAGAGTCTACTTTTTATGATGCATAATAATCTCCTTAAAATTTGGAACCAGAAAGGAATTAGAATGATAAATGACTATTTTGAGGTGAGTTGTTTTTTAACATTTGATAGGTTGAAGGAAAAATATCAAATTCCTAATAATTCTCTTTTTTGTTATTATCAGCTTAAATCAATGTTGTATGATTGTTTAAGGAGACATTTGGATTTACTTAAAGAAACATTATTTGAAGTATTGATATGAGACGGAGGAAAGAAAGGGCTTATTTCGGAAATGTACAAATTAATACAGCAAAAAATGCCTAAGATTGATTTGCATAAATTGAGACTTAAATGGGAGAAGGATTTGGAAGATCATTTTGACATGGAAGATTAACAGAAACACTATGACAAAGTTTGTTAATGTTAGATATAGGTTGGTGACTTATAATTTTATACATCAACTCCAGAACGTTTGAAACCATATAACTATATACAGCACAGAACAAGCCAATTTGGCCCTACTAGTCCATGCCGGAACAAATCCCCACCCTCCTAGTCCCACTGACCAACACCTGGTCCATACCCCTCCAATCCTCTGCCCTCCATGTAATTATCCTGTCTTTCCTTAAATGTAAATAACACCTTTGCTTCAACCACCTCTGCCGGAAGCTTATTCCACATCCCAACCACCCTTTGCGTGAAGAAATTTCCCCTCATGTTCCCCTTATAATTTTTCCCCTGCAATCTCAAACCATGGCCTCTGGTTTGAATATCCCCCACTCTTAATTGAAAAAGCCTATCCACGTTGACTCTCTCTGTCCCTTTTAAAATCTTGAACACCTCCATCAAATCCCCCCTCAATCTTCTACGCTCCAGAGAAAAAAGCCCCAGGCTGCTCAACCTTTCTCTGTATCTCCAAACCCTGACATCCTGTCAACATTCTCGTGAACCTTCTCTGCACTCTCTCTATTTTGTTTATATCCTTCCTATAATTCGGTGACCAAAACTGCACACAGTATTCCAAACTTGGCCTCACCAATGCTTTGTACAATTTCATCATAACATCCCAACTCTTGAATTCAATACTCCGATTTATGAAGGCCAACATTCCAAATGCCTTCTTCACCACTCTATCTAGCTGAGTATCAACTTTGAGGGTACTATTTACCATAACTCCTAAATCCCTTTGTTGCTCTGCACTCCTCAATTGTCTACCATTCAATGTATATGACCTATTTAGATTTGCCTTTCCAAAATGCAACACTTCACACTTATCCGTATTAAATTCCATCAGCCATTTCTCAGCCCACTCCTCCAGCTTTCCTATATCTCTTTTTAAGCTATGGTAATCTTCCTCACTGTCCACAATACCACCAATCTTTGTATCATCTGCAAACTTACTTATTCAATTCTCCACCCCTACTTCCAGATCGTTAATATATATAACAAACAATAGTGAACCCAGGACAGATCCCTGAGGAACTCAACTAGTCACCGGCCTCCAATTTGACAAACAATTTTCTACCAGAACTCTCTGACACCTCCCATCCAACCATTGCTGAATCAATTTCACTACCTCCTTATTTATACCTAATGCCGCCTCCTTTTTTCCTAACCTCCTGTGGGGAACTTTGTCAAAAGCTTTACTAAAGTCTAAATAGACAACATCCACAGCCTTCCCTTCATCAATCATTTTTGTAACCCCCTCGAAGAACTCTATAAGGTACCCCTGACAAAACCATGCTGACGACTTCCTATCAATCCCCGTCTTCCAAATATATGTAAATGCCATCCCTCAGAACAATTTCCATCAACTTACCCACCACAGACATCAGACTCACAGGTCTATAATTTCCTGGCTTACATTTGGACCCTTTCTTAAACAGCGGAACCTCCAATCCTCTGGCACTACCCCCGTGACCAGTGACATCCTAAATATCTCTGTTAATGGCCCCATTATCTGTACACTAGTCTCCCTGAGTGTCCTTGGAAATACTTTGTCCGGACCTGGAGATTTGTCCACCTTTATCTTTTTTAACACTCCCATCACTACCTCCTCGGTTATCCTTATATGATTCATGATTTCCCCACTATTTTTCTTTACTTCAACTGGTACAATATTTTGTTCCCTAGTGAATACCGAGCAAAAGAAATCATTTAAAATTTCCCCCATCTCCTCTGACTTTTCACATAGCCTACCCTCCCTATCTCCAAGGGGTCCAATTTTATCCCTCACTAATCTTTTACTTTTAATGTACCTATAGAAACCCTTTGGATTTATTCTTACTCTGTCTGCCAAAGCCTCTTTGTGCCTCTTTTTGGCCTTTCTAATTTCTTTCTTAAGATTTTTTCTACACTCCTTGTAGTCTTCTTTCAATTTCTCATAACCCTGCTGTTTATACCTCTTGTGCACCTCCCTCTTTCTCCTAACCAAATTTCTAATATTCTTCAAAAACCAAGGCTCCCTATGACTTCCAGCCTTTCCTTTGATCCTCACTGGGACATATCTACTCTGTACTCTCAAAATTTCTTCTTTGAATATTCTCCATTTTTCATTTACATCCTTTCCTGAAAAAATCATGGCCCACTCAATACTCCCCAAAGCCATTCTCATTCCTTTGAAATTTGCTTTTCTTCAATCCAGAACCTCAACTTTAGGCACTTCTTTACTCTTCCCTAAAACTACCCTAAATCTAATATAGTGTGATCACTAGATCCAATTTATTCTCCAACATTAACCTCAGACACCTGACCTATCTCATTCCCTAACAGGATATCCAGTATTACACTGTCTCGAGTCGGTTCCTCTACGAATTGATTAAGAAAACTATCTTGCACACATTTGACAAACTGTAGCCCATTCAGCCCTCTTAATGTATGGGTATCCCAATCAATGTGAGGGAAGTTAAAATCTCCCATGATCACTCTTTGGCTTGGCTTCGCGGATGAAGATTTATGGAGGGGGTAAATGTCCACGTCAGCTGCAGGCTCGTTTGTGGCTGACAAGTCCGATGCGGGACAGGCCGACACGGTTGCTGCGGTTGCAGGGGAAAATTGGTTGGTTGGGGTTGGGTGTTGGGTTTTTCCTCCTTTGCCTTTTGTCAGTGAGGTGGGCTCTGCGGTCTTCTTCAAAGGAGGTTGCTGCCCGCCAAACTGTGAGGCGCCAAGATGCACGGTTTGAGGAGATATCAGCCCACTGGCGGTGGTCAATGTGGCAGGCACCAAGAGATTTCTTTAGGCAGTCCTTGTACCTTTTCTTTGGTGCACCTCTGTCATGGTGGCCAGTGGAGAGCTCGCCATATAACACGATCTTGGGAAGGCGACGGTCCTCCATTCTGGAGACGTGACCCACCCAGCGCAGCTGGATCTTCAGCAGCGTGGACTCGATGCTGTCGACCTCTGCCATCTCGAGTACTTCGACGTTAGGGATGAAAGCGCTCCAATGAATGTTGAGGATGGAGCGGAGACACCGCTGGTGGAAGCTTTCTAGGAGCCGTAGGTGATGCCGGTAGAGGACCCATGATTCGGAGCCGAACAGGAGTGTGGCTCTTTATGTTTATTACACATATATGCTATCTCCTTACAAATTTGTTCTTCCAATTTTCTTGGCCCATTTGGTGGTCTATTATACACTAATATTAGTACCCTCATGCCTCCTCCACACCTCAATTCCACCCAAACAATCTCACTGGAGGATCCCTCCAAACCATCCTGCCACCTCACAGCAGTAATGTCCTCCTTAACAAGCAGAGCAACTCCTCCTGCTTTTTTACCCCCTGTTCTATCACATCTAAAACATTTGTATTCTGGAATATTTAGTTCCCAGTCCTGACCCTCCTGTAATCAGGTCTCACTAATTGCCACAACATCATGATTCCAAGTGCCAATCCATGCTCTAAGCTCATCTACCTTGTTCACTATGCTGTTGCATTAAAGTACCTGCATTTCAGAGAATGACCCTCACATATATTCCCTATTCTACCTTTTACCTTAACCTCCATCCTTCCTTTGTTATCTTTATCATATAGATATGTTTGGACAGGGCATTTAGTGTAGGTCACATAAAAACACTTTAAAACAGATCTTATTTAAAATACTGGAGCTCAGCTCATGCTAGACATGTTGGGTCCAACAGTCTTCACAAAAGCTTTGGAGAGTGAGCAAGAAACTTCACTAATGGATTGTTGTTTACAAAAGGACAACAGATGAAAGAGCTTGTCAAAGCCACAGAGTGTCTGGAGGGGAACCTGCTGTTCTAAGAGAATCACGTGGTTTTGCAAGCAGAGAGAGTCAAACAGGTTTTTTCTCTGTGAGGGAGGGAGAGGGAGAGACAAAGAGATCAGTTCTACAGTTTTACAGTCAGTAGCAGCAACTGGAACTGGAACAGGACAAGCTGGCAAGCTTGTGGAAAACTTTATTTAGAAGACGGGTTGTGAGTGCTAAGTTGAGACTGATAAAAACCCTTGTGGTTCATGCCTAATGTTTCACTTGAAATAGGAGAAACAAAAAGGCACTCTGTGGTGACCTGAAAGAAAGAAGGTATTATCTGGAAACCATGAGGGGGCAAGTTTGTTCGGCAAGATACTGAAGTGGCTGATGGAAGTAAATCAGTTGAGGGTGGAAAAAAAACTCTTTCTCTGAAAACTGACAAGAACCTTCCTGAGCAATAACCATTTACTTTTCAAGCACCAAAGCCTGGTGAACTTCATAAATATGAAATTTTGTGCACAGTGCAAGAATTGCCTGCAACCAGTGAACTTGGAGGAGTGAGAGGTGACATTGGACTGTGAATCAAAGAACTTTTCTGAATTTACACACATATTACATACACATGCACTTTGTATTAGAAGGGGGTTAAGTTAATAGAAATAAGTTTGATCCTGCTTTCATGTTTTAAGCAACTTTTGTTTAAGTAACAACTTGTCTTGATGAACATCTATTGCTGCTGGGTTTGGTGTCTTCTGGACTTGTAACAAAATAAGTGCATATGTAAAGAAATTTATTTGGAATGAGAAAATGGCAAGCGTTGCATTAGAAAAATTAACATGGCAATTTGAAGTAGGAGGACTACAATTACATAATTAATATAGAGCAGTACAGTTGAGTTTCTCTTCATTTTTTCAAGAGAGAAATAAGCCAGCATGGATACATATAGAAAGGAATAAAATAGGAGAAGAGAAGTCGGAGAATTTTATATGTAAATGGAATGAACAGCTTTTTTTGGAAATAGAGATATTCCTTTGTAAAAAACATCTCTCTAAAATATGGAATAAAATACATTTAGAAATGGGAATAAGATATTTTCAGATACCAGGAATGATATTAAGTCAGAATCAACTTATTCCTTTTACAATAAATTATAAACTCGTGGATATTTGGTTTTACAAAGGAATTAAGACAATAAAAGATTGTTTTCAAGGTGTGGTGATGCACTCTCTCATGGCAAACTGGCCCCGCATGTAACGCCACATGGCGGGGCAGCCATGGGAAGATAGTGCCATCAGGGGTTCTTCCTGACTCATACCTCCCTTTCAGCGCACACCTCAGGCAGTGATTGTGATGTCACCACACACGTGGTGACTGAGCCAGCACTGCCCTTAAAGGGATGCCCGCTAAATTAAAATAAACAGTCGTTAATGACTGTGGAAAATCACCTGGAGAAGATGGGTTTATGTTGGAATGTTATGATTTATTACTTCCAATATTTCAACAGGTTTTGTCTCAAGCTTCTGAAACATTTTTTTCTCCCCGAATCCTTTTCTAGAGCTTTGATTATGGTTATTCCAAAGAAAGACAGGGATCCTTTGAAAGTAGGGTCATCTAGACCAATTTCTTTGTTAAATGTTGATTTTAAAAGTGTGGCTAAAGTATTAGCAAATGGGATTGCAAAATATTTGCCAAAATTGATTCATTTAAATCAAGCTGGGAAAGTTCACTTTTATGAAGGTTTCATTTATATCAAGATTTTTAAAAAAGCTAAATTAGTAAAATAGTGATAACATAGATGGGACAGATATTTCAGGATCTGAAATATAAACTAATAGGTCATCTGCATCCAAATAAAAACTATATGGAGTCACTCCATTTCTCATAATCCCTTGAAACTCGGTTTTCTTGAAGGGCTATTGACAGAGGTTCTAAAGGTACATCATGTAGCAATGGGCTCAGGGGACATTTTCTTTTCTGGCAGGGTGTTCTTGACAAGAGTTATACCTTCAAAGGCGATTTTTTACATGACCGAGTTTGTATTAGCTTGACAGAATTAAAGGAATAGCAAGAGAAACTCATCAGGTCAAACTGCATATATCAGGTCAAATTGCATATATGGAGATGCATAACCAACTTTTCGTGCTTGAGCCCTTAATCGAGGTATGTAAAAATGCCGGCAGGTGACTGAACAAAATAATTAGGGGACAGGTAATAGGAGGAGCATGTACTCAAATGCAGGAGGTAATAGGTGGATAAGGGAGGACGCGGAGAGCAGGAAGCAGGGGAATGAGGGAAGGGGTGGAGGCCTCAGGGAAAGGAGACAACGGGAAATGAGAATAGATGGAGTGTAGATTACCAGGAAGTGGAGAAATCAATGTCATAAAGTTGGAGAGTGCCCAGATGGAAAACCAAGTGTTGTTCCTCCAATTTGCAGGTGGTTTAGGTGGGATAGTGCGCGAAGCCATGGACAAATAAGCGGGAAATGGAGGATATGATCGTAAGGGCTGAGATGATTGTAGTGTAGGGGAATCTACATTTGTGGCAGACATTTAAGATGATCTTGGGAACAGATGTGGTTAACACGAAGAAATTGTGAGAAGGGAATATATATCTTACTGGGTACGAGGGAGTGTAGTTGAGGTAGTTATGGGGGTTAGTGGTTTGTAAAATAAGTCTTCAGAAAGCTTGTAACCCAAGCTGGATATAAGAGACCAAGGAAGAGGAGAATGTTGTTGGAGATGGACCAGGTGAATTAAAGATTGGGGTGGAGGTTGGCAGCAAAGTGACTGAAGTTGACGAGCTCATCACAGGTGCATGAGGCAGCCCTGATGTAGTGGGTTAAGAATTGCCTGTGTAGGATTGCAGCATGGTTTTCTCCTCAAAACCTGCAAACAGGCAGGCATAACTGGGACCTATGAGGGTATCAATGACTTCTCCTTTGATTTGAAGGAAATGAGGCAAAGGGAAGTTATTGAGAGTGAGAACAAGTTCTGCGAGGCCGAGGAGTGTGGTGGTGAAGGGAGACTAGCTGTTTCATCAAGAAAGAAACAAAATCCTGTGAGGCCTTCTGTATGTGGGAGGATATTTAGAGGGACTGGATACCCATCGTAAATATGAGGCATCCAGTTGATGGAATCTGAAGTCATTGATGAGATAAAGGGCTGGTGAGATATAATGGATGTAGATGTGGAAGGATGGGCCACAGGGGGAAAAGATAGTGCTGAGGTAAGATGATACTAGTTCGTTGGGGTAAGAGCAAGTGAAACAGTGGGCCTTTCTAGACGATTGGGTTTATGTATCTTGGGTGAAGATTAGACCCAGACAGTGCAGGCATGATATTTGGATAAATCTCCAAAAAACTGTGAAGAATACTAAAATGGCTAAAACAATAGGCAAATTGATGAGAGATTTAAACTTGGTGGAAATATGGAGACAGTTGAATCTGACTGAAAAATATTTGACATAATTTGTTTTCCAGGATTGATTTATTTTTGGTATCAGCACAATTACAAGGTAGTTTTATTCATGCTGAATATAAGAGTAGAATATTGTCTGATCATTCATTATTGTTATTTTCATGTGTTACCTCTAAGGTGGTAGAAACTGTCAGAAACACAAATTCTCACAAATGAGTCTCTTTAAGATCGGTGACACGACAAGCTTTATTCACAAGTCTGCAGAGTTGGACTCAACCGCTTCTCGCCAAGTCGAGGCCCGATACATACAGTGCGTTGTTTTTTATACAATTTGCTTGTCCTTCGGCATCTCCACTACACTGCTTTAATTGGTTAGCTTTTGCAGAATCATCCTGATTACGCTTGTACTTGTTTAGTATCATGTTAGTCACACACACCACGATCATTCATGACCTCTGCCCACACCAAATCCTGTTTTTCACTCTTTATCAATCTTTGGCTCCTGCATGTCTCTCTGTAGTTAAATCTGTTGCAAGTCTGTTGTAACATTTTCCAGCTAAACTCTTGCAGTTAGCCCCCTGTCTACTCTTGCTTCCCCTTTTATGACTAATCATCACATTTTAACTTAAACCCTTTTTAACCCAAATTCTCTATCCATAACAATCCACCCCTTTCTTTCTTTAAAATGTGTGTACTATTGCTGAATGGGGACCTTAACCCAGGGAAGAGAACCATCTTCTGATAGATGGCAGAGCGCATCTGACCCTGCTGGGATGCGAGCAATTGCAGGGCCAAGGCTGTCTGGTTTGTAACAATCTCAAGGACCGCCTGCAAGCGAATAATGTGATTCAGCATATAAATAGGAGTACGGTAGCCCCAGGATCCATCTTGGGCTCATGTAGCGGGACCGTAATACTCAATTATTCATTCCGGAGGCCAATCATCTCCCCACTGTCCCAGGTGCACCGTGCTGGAGCGGGGCCCACGGTGCAGTGCATCAAAAACCTTCACCCCCAATCTATGACCGTGATCGTGGGGTAGAAGGAAATACTCTGGGCGGATTATTCCCAGGAAACAAGTTCCACTCCACTGCTGGGGGAGGCGGGTATACGCCTTATCACCACACATCCAGAATAACCCATTGGGGGAGACTCCATATCCTCGTTCCCAAACCCTTTTAAGGGTGGGGTTTGACTGGTATGGACCCGTGATGGTGGGGCTGCTGCAATTCCAAAGCTGAGAACTGCCATTGGACAGGGGCAGGCAATCGGTCTCAGAAACAGTGGATAGGAACCAGGTCAGGGGCTTAGGAAACCAAGTGAAATTACCGGGCGAATGGCGGATCCGTACAGCCTTGCAGGGACTTTTTCCTACCAGGTACTTGCCGGCTCGTGAGAGGCAATAAAAACCAGAGGGGACGTTGGAAAGAGACCAACTCTCCCTTGGCCTTATTCGGTCAGTGGTCCAAATCCGGGAGATCATGGTCCATGAGTCGAGGGACTCCCCCCACCAAGGCCATTGCTCGGAAATCCGGGGCCCTCCGCAGACCCAACAATTGGTTACATTAAAAGTTCCTGCAATTCTAGTTGCAAGATCTACAAAAAGGTTGTCTCCCCCAACTGCGTGGCCGGATCTTTCATGGCCAGCTGGATGGACCCGAACCAAGTCCGGAGGCCCCAAAGGGGCAGGCACTCCCGAGGGTGGGGTGGGACTCTCTGCCGGAACAGTGCGCTGGTGTATGCAGAACCAGAGTCCATCAGGGCATGGTGGGCCGAACTCACCCTCCCAGGGCCAACCGTTAAGAGGGAAAGGAGTGCAATTAGGAATCTGTATATAATAACTCACACTACTTCCCTCGTGCTCCGTACAAGGGGTATATGGATGTTGGGTGGTGTTGTCTGCCCAGCATTTCTTAGAAACTGAGGTATGGGAAATGAAACTACCCTCCTGTCTTTCCCAAGTGCGGTCCTGAAAAAGGACTACTGTGTCTCTGCACCTCTCACACTTCAGACCTGACAAAGACAGAGGCAAACCAAGAAAAACCAAAGCATATAATAATAACATTGTCAATCAAGTCCTCCTGCGAAGTCGCAAAGTAAGAGGACTGTCCCCAGGAACACAAGTCCAATCTGAGTCCGTGTCAGGGCCCTGAGGCGCCTCTACAGGTCCCTTAAATCTGGATGCGTGCGTCCACCCCCTCTCTCTTGTTCGCACTGCAGGCTCTGTAGTCAAGAGAACTTGGAATGGACCTTCCCACTGTGGCTGGAGTCTTTCGGTTTTCCAGGTCTTGATGAGGATCCAGTCTCCCGGTTCCACCTTGTGTAGAGAGAAGTCTAAGGGCGGTGTTTGTGTCAATAGACCCCTCTTCCGTAAATCTGTAAGAGAGCGTGACAGTGCCTGTCAATAGTTCCTAACAAAAATATCCCCTTCCCCCAAGGTGGGACACCCCTCAACTGTACTCCAGAAGGGAAGCTCAAACATCATCTCATAAGGGGACACCCCCACATCCCTGCGTGGGGCAGTACGAATTCTCAATAAGGCCAGGGGCAGATACTTTATCCAAGGCATTTTAGTCTCCACCATTAATTTTGTCAATTGCGTCTTTAGGGTTCCATTCATACGCTCAACCCTCCCTGAGCTTTGCGGATGCCAAGGTGTATGCAGTTTCCAAGCGACTTGCAGGGCATCACAAATCAATTGGTGAACTTTGGAGCAAAAGTGTGGACCCCTGTCCGAGTCTATAGAATCCATTATGCCATATCTGGGGATCACATGGTCTAGGAGGAGGCGAGCTACCGTGGAGGCAGTAGCATTTGCTGTTGGAAAGGCTTCCACCTATCGGGTAAAGTGATCTACCACCACCAACAGATACTTCCACCTTTGGACCTGAGGTAACCCCGTGAAGTCAATCTGGATTCTTTGGAAGGGGCGTATTGCCAACGGTTGACCTCCCACGGTGCCTGTCCTCATTACCTTCTTATTAATTCTTGTGCAGATGTGGCAGTTCTGCACCTCCTGTTGGGCCAAAGTGTAGATCCCCTTACACACATAGTCTCGAAGCACTGTGTCGCACAAGGCCTGGGTGCCCCAGTGGCTCTGATGATGCAGGTGTTTTAAAATATTGCGAGTTATTTCCTTATTTAGAACCATTCTTCCATCTGGGGTCTTCCATGTTCCATCCGGCAGTCGGCATGTGCCCAGCTGAGCCATGTCCGTTTCTTCCTTAGCAGTGAAAATGGGAGCCTTTTCTATACCTGGTCTTACTGGGATTAAGGTCAGCAAGCGGACTTCCCGTTGCATGGCCGCCCTTTTGGCCTCTTCATCAGCCCATCTGTTCCCAATCGCGGTCGGGGTATCTCCTTTCTGATGGCCTGGTATGTAGACCACTGCTATTTCCCGGGGTAATGTCAGGGTTTCCAGGGTCAGAGTAATCATCTGTTCGTGTGCCAACTCCTTCCCTCTTGATGTAATCAGACCGCGCTCCTTCCAGATCTTACCAAAGGTATGCACTACCCCGTATGCGTATTTGGAATCAGTGTAAGTTGTCCCAGTTTTCTCTGCCAGTACTCTGAGGGCCCTCTGCAAGGCATATAGTTCGCAGGACTGTGCCGACCAGCTTCCTGGTAGCCTCGCAGATTCTACCACTTCCCAAGCATCTCCTTCTATTATGGCATACCCGCTTCTCCTCATTCCGTCAACACATCTGGCAGAGCCGTCAATGTAGAATTCATATCCCTCTCCCAGAGGGGTATCGCGAAGGTCCTCTCGGGTCTTGGTCTGGAGATCTGTCAACTCGACACAGTCGTGCTCCACTTCGTCCCCTGTTTCACCACCGTATAAAAACTGAGCTGGGTTGCAACTATTATTCTTAGCAAACTGTAGGTCTTTTCCGACTATTAAAATGGTCTCGTACTTTAATATGCGGGAATCAGTCAGCCATCGATGGGCGGTTTGTGCTAATAGAACACTCACAGAGTGGGGGGTGTACACAGTCATCCTTCCTCCAAAAGTGAGTTTGCGTGCCTCCTCCACCAACAGAGCAGCAGCCGCTACTCCCTGGATGCACGTCGGCCATCCACGAGACACTGGGTCCATCATTTTGGACAGGAAGGCCACTGGGTGTCGCTGGCCGCCTTTTTCCTGCGTCAGAACCCCCACAGCTGTTCCTTGATTATGGGTGACGAATAGCTGGAAGGGTTGCTTCAAAGAGGGCAGAGTGAGTACTGGGGTCCGCGTCAGGCGACGCATCAGGTCCTCAAACCATCCCTTCTCCTCCTGGGTCCATTTCAATGGATGTTCATCCTCATTTGTCAGCTTTTCATACATAAACTTCACCAACGCCGAGTAGTCCTCTATCCATAACCTGCAGTAACCTAAGAGCCCCAGGAATTGTCTTATTTCCTTCTTATTACGGGGTAACGGCATTCTGGTGATTCCCGCAATCCTTTCAGGGGTAATCCGTTTCTGTCCTTTACTTATCTGGTGTCCCAGGTACACCACAGTCCTCTCAACGAACTGTAACTTGTTCCTGGACACTCGCAGACCCTTTTTCCCTAGATAGTTCAAGAGTCTAATTGTATCTCCCCTCATTTCTTGTTCCTTGGGCCCTGATAACAGCAGATCATCCACATAATGCATCAATTGGGAGTCATCGGACCGTGGATAGTCCGCCAAGATCTGTTCTAGCATTTGTCCAAACAGGTTCGGAGATTCAGTGAACCCTTGGGGCAATACGGTCCACCGAAGCTGCCTCCGTCTACCTGTCCATGGATTCTCCCATTCAAACGCGAACATATCTCTACTTCCCTCTTCTAGTGGGCATGTCCAGAAGGCATCCTTCAGGTCAATAACACTAAACCACTCATGGTCCGGGAGAATCCGACTCATGATGGTATAGGGATTGGGCACCACCGGGTGGCGGGTCTGAACAATAGCATTCAAACTTCTCAGATCCTGAACTAGATGATAGGATCCATCCGGTTTCTTCACTGGGAGTATGGGGGTGTTATAGGGTGACATGCATTCCTCCAATAGTCCGTCCCGTATTAGGGTCTCGATTACTGGCTGTAGCCCCTTCCTCCCTTCCAAAGAAATAGGATACTGACGTTTCCTTACCGGCTGATGACCTGGTATTAATGTGACATGTAAAGGTGGGATGTCCAGACCTCCTCGATTTCCCTTCTTATACCAGACTCTCTCGTCAATCTGCCGTTCGTCCTCCTCCTTCAGAACACAGAGGTGGACCCGCACTTCTCCGTCCATGGGGAGAGCACCCAGACCTAGGAGAGCCTGTATATCTCTTCCTAAGAGGTTAAATCCGGCCGACGGTAACAACAAGAGGTCCTGTACCCCTTCTCTCCCTTCCAGCTTTACTGTCACTTGGAGAATTATCGATACCGTCCTGGGAGCCCCTTCTATCCCAGAAATTTTCAAATTGCTTTTTACAGGCTCGGTCCCAGTTGGCACAGTTATTACATTACTTCGTTCCGCTCCCGTGTCCACCATAAACACCACCTCTTCTCCCTGGGGACTAATTTTCAGTTTTACCAAGGGTTCCCTCTTATACTTGGTCCCCAACACCCGGAACCCCTGACCCCCCTAATCTTCTTCCATGATTTCGAGGGTCCGCACTTCCCTCCTATATCGGGGGCATTCCCTCTTGAAGTGTCCTTGCTCGTTACAGTAATAGCACTTAGCGGGTCTCCTGGGTCTCCCCTCTCTTGGATTTCTTGGGTTGCTTAGAGGGGGGTTTTGTCTCCTTTCCTCTCTGGACCCGGCATTTACCTGTCGGATAGTCTGTACCATAATCTTCACTGCCCTCTTTTGACCTTCCTCTTCCCTCTGCACATATACTCTTTGTGCCTTTTTTAACAGGTCGCTCAAGGGTTTTTCATTCCAGTCCTCCTCCTTTTCTAGTTTCTTCCTAATGTCCTGCCACGATTTGGACACAAATTCGATTCGAATAAGCTGTTCACCCATTGGTGTACTAGGGTCCACACCCGCATACTGTTGGACATTCTTTCTCACCCTCTCCAAGAAATCAGTAGGGGACTCATCTTTCCCCTGGTGGTTCCCAAAAGCCTTGGCGAAATTGTGACCCTTTGGCACAGCCTCCCGTATCCCTTTAATCGTCCACTCTCTGTAGTGTCTCATATTTGTCAATCCCTCGGGTGTTCGTGTGTCCCACCTGGGTTCATTCAGGGGATATTTTTGTTCATGGGGTCTGGGGTCCCCAGGTTGTTCACGTTCCCACATAAGGAGGGCAGCTTGTCGAATCATCTGCCTCTCCTGGGGTGAGAATAATGTTCCCATTATTGCGTGCATCTCTTCCCAGGTATATGTGTTTGGTCCCAGGAACTGGTCGAACTGTTCGGCCAGTCCCATGGGATCTTCCAACAGATTTTTCATTTCCTTCTTAAATCCCCGCACCTCAGTACTGGTTAGGGGAACATTTACGTATCCCGTTCCCCCTCCCGGTCCTCCCATAGGAACTTCCCTCAGGAGATTTAGGCTTACTGGAGCCTTCAATGGTCCTGGACCAGTCTTGGATCTGGTCCAGGGTCGGTCCACCGGTGGAAGTCTAGGGTCCGACTCCCTTAGTTCAATGACTTCACTTAATTCATCCCTCCGTTCCCGGCCCGTTCCGGGACAATCAGATTCATCACCTTCCCCCTCCAGGAGCAAGTTTCCCTCGGGCGCCGTGGGCGCCTGGGGAACATAAGGAGGGGGGAGGTTGTCCAAAGGTTTCCACTTCTTTTCTCCCGCTACCCCCAATTTAAAACATTTTGTTAAGGATCCTGGCCAAGGAACCCAACAAAATGCATACGCTGACTCTTCTTGATTCACCTTTGGTATTGAGTTTACATATATGTTTAATGCTTGTCTAACCCAATCCTCGTCGGATCCGAATTTCGGCCACCAGACCGAGGAACCTTTGATAGGCTGTTTCGACCAAAGGAGACAATATTGAACCATCTTTCTCTTGTCTTTGTCTCGATATCGTCTACTATCCCAATTTTCAAACATTCTCCCTGTTAGAAATTAAAGTACCTTTAAAGAAATTGCTCGAGACAAAAATTGAGAACAAAGAACATTTATTACAACAACAATGCAAAGTTGGGTGCTTCCCCTTACCCTGGGAATACACACATACACTAGGGCTCACCCAACTTTTATACAGTCGATTTCAGTATCAGAGTGCCCTCCCCCTTACATTCTTCTGCCCCCTGGATGGGTTTGGCATAGGCAATCCTTCCTGCCTACGTGCAGTTTCAGTACACTTGGAGGACCAGGGGGTATCCTGTGGGTGTCCCATCATGTCATTGTCCTTATTCACACCTTCCTGATTCTCGGGGCTACAATCTCTTGAATGAGTTGACTCATTCTATCTAGGGTTGGCTAATTTAATATGTATAAATCTGTGTAAGGTTAGCTCATTAGATATGTAGGACTTTGTACTTCTATCTAGGGCTAGGAGATCTTTATCTGATCCAGACTACCTCAACTTCCTACATTCTATTGTACCTTACCATTCCTTTTCTTAGTCTTATGGTGGCTCTTGTCACACAGAAGATTCTTATGTTAATCGTGCTGACTCTGCTTTCCTGCATCCTAATCCCCAAGCTTATCCTGTTTGTACTGGTTACAGCCATTAACTGATGAATTTTAGTTTCTTCCATGTTCATAATTTTAGATCAATTTTCCCATCTCTCATAATCCTCACTTTTCTTTTAGATCAGTAATACTGATCTTTCACCATGATCAGTGTTACTGATCTTTGGTTACTGGTGTCAGTGTGACTGATCCCCCCCCCCCCCCCACCACCCCTTTCCTCACTTTTCTTTTAGATCAGTAATACTGATCTTTCAAGTGTAAGGTAATGTTTTACCCAGCTGGTCAATAACCGAATTGTAATACCTGCGTAAAGTCTTTAGGTAGGGGAGCACCATGAAGGTCAGAGTAGCGAGTCCAGCTGCTTATTAGGGTTGCGAGTATCAGGCTCCAGTTCTCAGTAAAGAGTCTAGTCCATCCCACATCAGTCCGAAGTTGCCACGTCTGAACATGGGCATGGGCAGATTCACGTTGAAGTATTGAAGCAGTGTCTTTTAACCACCCGACTTTTGTAAGCATTGTCCTGACGAAGTATGTGAGAGACGCTGCTGAAGGCAGCGAACAAGTAGCAGTCTGTGAGAAACGCTGCCTTCAGCAGCGAACGAGTAGCAGTCTGTGAGAAACGCTGCCTTCAGCAGCGAACGAGTAGCAGTCTGTGAGAAACGCTGCCTTCAGCAGCGAACGAGTAGCGAGAGTCAGGCGGTTCCGTTGAATTGTGGCTAGTATCTGATGTCCTCTTCAGCCCCGAACCCTAGGGCCACCGATCTCCGAAGGCTGTCTGGAGTCTGATATTGAGGTTCCAAGCAGCTCACGTTGTTGGTAACTGGTGCTCCCCTTCACGGGGTGATGAAAAGAGACCAAGCTGGGGGGGATTGTTTCTCGTGAATTTATTGTATTTTGCAGCTTGCCTGTGAGTCTCTCCCTGTGTGTGGAATGTACATTGATTAATCACTATGTAGGCTGTTAACTGACTATTGCTACTGTGTTCCCCCTGGTCCGTATTAAAATTGTCCTAAATCTATGCCCTGTCTACACTGTAAAGTATCACAATTGTAACCTCTGCTGCCCCTATTCCAGGAGGACTTAAAACATAGCGAGTATTGAAGTGACATATCCAGTTAACAAACAATACCCCAATAAATGAATAAACAGTTAAAAAAATAAACAGTTAAAAATACAACAATAAATGTATAAACAGTTAAAAAATACCACAATAAATGTATAAACCGTTAAAAAAATACAACAATAAATGTAACATTACGGCACTCTGTCACGGCGCAGTGTAAGTTTCAGGTCTGAAGGATGAGGAACTGCACGCCAGGTTGAGGGTTGAGTCTGTGTGTCGTGATGTTGTGGTTCAGAAGCTGGTTTGATTCTTTGAATGTGGGTCCAGCCTTTCTCTCTTGACACTGCGGTGTCTGTAATTAAAAGTACACAGAAGGGACCATCCCAGGCAGGTTTTAGTTGATCCTCTTGCCATGCTTTTACATAAACCCAATCACCAGGTTTAATAGAATGTATAGGAAAGTCTAAGGGTGGTGTTTGGGCTAATAGTCCCTTTTGTTTCAAATCGTGGATGGAAGTAGAAAGCCCTCGTAAAAATTTGGAAATGTATTGGTCATTAGCCTCAGGAATGGGAGAATCAGTGTGGAACCCCATAAATGGGAGCCCAAACATCATCTCGTACAGTGAGACTGCAAGATCTTTACGAGGGGCTGTCCGAATTCTAATCAGGGCTAATGGTAACGATTTAATCCAGGAAAGACCAGTCTCTTCATTAAGTCGGGTGAGTTGAAGTTTCAATGTTTGATTCATACGTTCGACTCGACCTGAACTTTGGGGATGCCATGGGGTATGTAGTTGCCAGTCTATTCCTAGGTTCTTGCAGACACCCTGGAGAATCTGAGAGGTGAAATGCGTACCTCGATCTGAATCAATGGTCTGCATCATACCGTATCGTGGAATGACACATTCAATGAGTATTCTGATGACAGTGCTGGCACGATCATTTGGGGTAGGAAAAGCTTCAACCCATCGTGTAAAATGATCGACCATGACAAGGAGAAATTTGTAAATACCAATCTTAGGAAGTTCAGTGAAGTCTATTTGTATGCGCTGGAATGGGCGAATGGCAATGTCGCGACCGCCAGGTATTATTTGGTGCATCGATTTCTTATTAATCCTCTGACAAATGGGACAAGATCTAGTAGCAAGTTTAGTAATATTGTATATGCCAGGGCAGTGAAGGAAACGTCCAAAGGTATCAACAAGGGATTGGGTTCCCCAATGTGTTTGTTGATGTAACTGATCTATGACTTGGCGAGTTATGGCTTTGTTAAGGACTTGCCGTCCATCTACTGTCCACCACAACCCGTCGGCAGTCTGGCAAAATCCCTTATCTTTCATTGAGACCTCCTCTTCCCGTGAAAAGATGGGGGTCTTTTTAATCTCTATCAGTGTGGGCAGTAGCTGGTACATGTGAATCTTTTCTGCTAATGCTGCCTGTTTGGCAGCTGCATTAGCCTGCCTGTTTCCTCTAGCTTCAGGACTGGTACCAGTCTGGTGTCCCCGCACATGTACAATGGCAATTTCGGACGGGAGTGTTAAAGCCTCTAGGGATTGGGTAATTAACTGTTCATGGGCTAACTTCTGTCCTTTGCCAGTTATCATCCCTCTTTCTTTCCATATCTTACCGAAGGTATGGACTACACCAAAAGTATATTTAGAGTCAGTGTAGATAGTTCCTACCTTGTTCTCTAGTTCGTGGAGTGCTCTACAGAGGGCATATAGCTCACAGGATTGTGCTGACCAATGACCAGGGAGGCGACCAGCTTCGATCACCAGTTCCTGTTTACCGTCCACTATACTATACCCACTATAGCGGATTCCTGCAATACAACGTGAAGAGCCATCAATAAACAATCTTTCTCCTTCAGTTAAAGGGACATCGGTTAGGTCTTCCCTAATTTTGGTTTGTAAGTCGATAACCTCTGAGCACACATGTTCTAAATCGTTTGAGGATTGGTCATTAGTTGGAGAGATGAGGAAGGCTGCTGGGTTGAGAGTTTTGGTTGTAAGTAAGGTCAAATCATTGCTGTCCATTAGGATCGTTTCATATTTTAAAATTCTCGAATCCGTGAGCCACCTTCCAGCCCGCTGCAATAGAATATTGCGGACTGTATGAGGGGTATGAACTATCATAGGGGCGCCGAAAGTGATCTTTCGCCCTTCTTCAACCAAAATTGCAGTGGCTGCTATGGCTTGTATACACTCTGGCCAGCCACGACAAACGGGGTCTAAAAGCTTTGACAGGAAAGCTACTGGTTGTCTATAGCCTGCCCTGCTTTCGGTGAGCACTCCGGTGGCTGCCCCAGCTTTGGTATTAGTGTATAAATCAAAAGGTTTGTTTAGGTCGGGTAGTGCTAAAACTGGGGCACGCGTAAGGCACTGTTTAACAGAGTTAAAATTTTTGATCTCTTCATCCGTCCAGTCAAGGGTTTCGGTTCCTATACTGGGAATCTTATCATAAAGGAATTTGACCAGGTTAGAATAATTTTCCATCCAGATTCTACAGAATCCCACTAACCCAAGGAATTTCCTGAGTTCCTGGGCATTTTTGGGAGGGGGAATCTGTATAATACCAGTTATTCTCTCTGGGCTAATTTTCCTGGTTCCTTGACTCACTAGATGTCCTAAGTATTTGACCTCAGATTGCACAAATTGTAGTTTGGACTCGCTGACTCTCAGACCTTTCTTCTCTAAAAAATTTAAAAGTGCTACCGTAAAATCTTTAGCTAATTCATAAGTCCTTGCTGTAATTAGCAAGTCATCCACGTACTGTATGAGTTGGCAATTTTCTCTCCGAGGAGCTTCATCTAATACCTGTTCTAGGACTTGACCAAATAAATTGGGCGATTCTGTAAAGCCTTGTGGAAGGACAGTCCACCGGTATTGGTTTTTACGGCCAGTAAAGGGGTTCTCCCATTCGAAGGCGAACATGTCTCTGCTCTCTGTAGCTAATGGACAAGTCCAAAATGCATCCTTGAGATCAATGACACTAAACCATTGATTATGGGGGTCAATTTTACTCATGATGGTATAGGGGTTGGGTACAACCGGGTGACGGGCAAGAATGAATTTGTTAAGTTCCCTCAAGTCCTGTACTAGGCGGTAGGTGCCGTCTGGTTTTTGAACAGGTAAAATCGGGGTATTAAAGGGAGACATACAGGGTTCGAGTATACCGTCCTGAATCAACTGGTCAATTACGGGCTGTAAACCTTTTCGGCCAGCCATCGGAATCGGGTACTGTTTCTGTCTAACAATTTGTTGAGTATCCTTTAAACTGACTTGTAGTGGAGGAATATCGAGGATTCCTCTATTGCCCTTTCCTGCCCATACTCTTGGATTTATTAGTTTGCGATCTTCCTCGTTTAAAACATAGAATTGTACTCCAATGCCTGATTGTAAAGCTCGAGTACCGATAGCCAATTGGTCCTGTAAATCCCTTCCTAGCAAGCATACTCCGGCTTGGGGAAGTAATAGAAGGTCCTCAATTATGATCTTATCTCCCATTTGAATTCTGACCTCTCGCAATACCGGGACTGGAAAGTCTCGTCCTCCCACCCCAGAAACTGTAACTGTCCCTTCTATTTTAACCCCCTGGGGTTGGTGTAGAATGCTAGATCGGGCGGCTCCAGAATCGACTAAAAATATCATCTTATCACTGTGGGGTCCTATGCATAAATTAACTAATGGTTCTCCGTGCAGCCCCACGGTGTGTATTGGCTGAAAACCGTGACCCCCCCTATTCGTGATCAGCTTCCATCAGGGCATAGGAGCGTGTGTCCATTGCTCGCAGTGGGCATTCCTTTTTAAAGTGCCCTTCCTTTTTACAATGAAAACAGATAAGAGGTCCTGTTTCCCAATCTCTCCGAAAATTTCTAGGGGGCATACGTCGTCCCCGGAATCCTCCTCTACTCCTCCACCTGCTGGGGTCCCCACCTCCCCACCCGTGGCTCCCCTCACCGCGTACAGAAGTTGGCCAGTAATCCTTATCTTTTTCGTGATGATCAGCTACTTTTGTATTAAAATTTTAGCTTTCCCCTTTTGTTTATCCTCTGCCCTCTGGACAAATGCTCTCTGAGCAATCTGCAGTAGCTGGGTAATTCCTTGCTCGTGCCAGTTTTCTGTCTTTTGTAGCTTTCTTCTGATGTCTGGGGCTGAGTTGGTAACAAAACCCGTTAGAACCAATTGTTCCCCTGCCGGAGATTCTATGTCGAGACCCCCATATTGTTGAATTGCCGTGCGCAATCTATTGAGAAATGTAGAGGGGGTCTCCTCGAGACCTTGGGGAACCTCAAAGGCTTTTTTGAAATTCTGTCCTTTGGGGACAGATTCCCTGATTCCTTTGATCAAATTAATCTTGTATTCTTCCATCAGTGTGCGGCCACCACTGGTATTTTTGTCCCAATTAGGTTTTGTGAGGGGAAATTTGACTTCTCCAGGGGTCGCCTTGTGCCCCCCTTGGTGTTCCTTATCCCATACTCTAATGCCTGCCTGTCGGATCATTCCCCGCTCATCTAAGGTAAACAGAGTCTTAAAGATGGATGTTAATTCCTCCCAAGTATACAGGTTTGGTCCCAAAAATTGGTCTAACTGTTCGGCACATCCCTGGGGATCTTCTATCAGGGAGATTAATTCTTTCTTAAAATTACGTACTTCAGTGCTGGTCAGGGGCACATTTACGAACCCAAGACCTTCTCCCACGGGAACCTCCCGCAGGGGTCGCATCCAGCTGATTTCTGGTTTCTTAGATTTGTGTTCCTGTTCCCTGAGAAGTGAATCGCAGGGTTTTGCCCCTTCTTCCTGAGGGATCTCACGCTGTTCTGAATTACAATGTTCTATCTCTACTGTCAACGGAGGTGGTAATCGAGCACTTTGTGAGCGAGTCACCATACCACTCCGGTTCTCTTCTTTCTTCTCTAGTGGTGGGGGAGGAGGGGGAGGTGCAGAAGGGTAGGTCATAGGAGGGGAAGGAAAGATAGGAGCCGGCATAGGAGGAACATAAGGTGGAGGGAGGGAATGTAACACATCCCACCCCTGTGATTCAGGGACAAAAGGTTCCTCCTCTCTTATCCCTGAGTTCTTTCTCATTCAAAACCAGTTGTTTAATGGGTCCCTTGAGCCAGCAGGCTGCATATTCCCTGCTCTCAACATTGTCTCTCTGGTTTTGATAGAGCCAGATGTTCAAAGCTTGACACATCCATTCATCCTCGGATCCGAACTTTGGTCAGTACACGGAGCTCCCTTTAACCGGGCATTTAACCCATTCAATACAACAATACCTGACCATTGTCAGTTTGTCTTTCCCACGGGTCTTTCCCGTGCCCCACTCAGATAACATCAACCCAAGCGGGCTGTACGTAGCTATCTGGTGTTCACATCCTGAACCAGGACTCTCTTCCTTGCTACTCATAATTACCATACTTATAAACAAGTAAAATTCCTCTTACCGAGTTCCAGTAGCAATGCTCTAGCGCGCTTCCTCCCGTCGTTTGTTCTCAATGCCTCTTCTCGGATATCACTCGCTTCTTCCACTGACCAGCCACCCGTCGCCCGTGAGTCCAGCTGAATCAGCCGGGGTGCACCTACTCTCGTCGTCGGGGCACTCTGTCAGTGGAGGGAGTGTGATCCCGGATGAGCTCCCATTTGTTAGAAATTAAAGTACCTTTAAAGAAATTGCTCGAGACAAAAATTGAGAACAAAGAACATTTATTACAACAACAATGCAAAGTTGGGTGCTTCCCCTTACCCTGGGAATACACACATACACTAGGGCTCACCCAACTTTTATACAGTCGATTTCAGTATCAGAGTGCCCTCCCCCTTACATTCTTCTGCCCCCTGGATGGGTTTGGCATAGGAAATCCTTCCTGCCTACGTGCAGTTTCAGTACAAATGGAGGACCAGGGGGTATCCTGTGGGTGTCCCATCATGTCATTGTCCTTATTCACACCTTCCTGATTCTCGGGGCTACAATCTCTTGGTATGCAGAGTTGACTCATTCTATCTAGGGTTGGCTAATTTAATATGTATAAATCTGTGTAAGGTTAGCTAATTAGATATGTAGGACTTGGTACTTCTATCTAGGGCTAGGAGACCTTTATTTGATCCAGACTACCTCAACTTCCTACATTCTATTGTACCTTACCATTCCTTTTCTTAGTCTTATGGTGGCTCTTGTCACACAGAAGATTCTTATGTTAATCGTGCTGACTCTGCTTTCCTGCATCCTTTCTTTGGCTTGGCTTCGCGGACGAAGATTTATGGAGGGGGTAAGAAAGTCCACGTCAGCTGCAGGCTCGTTTGTGGCTGACCAGTCCGATGCGGGACAGGCAGACACGATTGCAGCGGTTGCAAGGGAAAATTGGTTGGTTGGGGTTGGGTGTTGGGTTTTTCCTCCTTTGCCTTTTGTCAGTGAGGTGGGCTCTGCGGTCTTCTTCAAAGGAGGCTGCTGCCCGCCAAACTGTGAGGCGCCAAGATGCACGGTTTGAGGCGTTATCAGCCCACTGGCGGTGGTCAATGTGGCAGGCACCAAGAGATTTTTTTAGGCAGTCCTTGTACCTTTTCTTTGGTGCACCTCTGTCACGGTGGCCAGTGGAGAGCTCGCCATATAATACGATCTTGGGAAGGCGATGGTCCTCCATTCTGGAGACGTGACCCATCCAGCGCAGCTGGATCTTCAGCAGCGTGGACTCGATGCTGTCGACCTCTGCCATCTCGAGTACCTCGACGTTAGGGGTGTGAGCGCTCCAATGGATGTTGAGGATGGAGCGGAGACAACGCTGGTGGAAGCGTTCTAGGAGCCGTAGGTGGTGCCGGTAGAGGACCCATGATTCGGAGCCGAACAGGAGTGTGGGTATGACAACGGCTCTGTATACGCTTATCTTTGTGAGGTTTTTCAGTTGGTTGTTTTTCCAGACTCTTTTGTGTAGTCTTCCAAAGGCGCTATTTGCCTTGGCGAGTCTGTTGTCTATCTCATTGTCGATCCTTGCATCTGATGAAATGGCGCAGCATTACAGCCATTAACTGATGAATTTTAGTTTCTTCCATGTTCATAATTTTAGATCAATTTTCCCATCTCTCACATCCCCAAAGGGCTGTCAGGGGGAACCCCCGGGAAAAGTCCCGATCCCTCAGACGAGCCCTTAGACTTTGTTCCTCCCATTTTCCCGCCTAGATCCGTTTATCGTGGCTGAGGACCACCCCGTTTTCGGGACCCTGCTCCCTTTCGTCTTGGTCGCCTCTTCGGAGGTACTATCCCTCCGCCGGTTTCCGCCGAGGTTTCCCTGGGGTCTATCCTAAGGTCCCACGACGGGGTCCTCACGCCACCATCTTTACACCTTATATATATTTTTACTCCATCATGACCGTTACCTGGGTGGTCTCGTCCGTCAATCCCCACACCACAATCGTAAGTCGTCACTTACCGGTGTCTTCCTGGGGATTGAACCATCACCCCTCTCCTTTTCGTCTTGTCGTGTCACCTTGTCCGGATGCCACTCGCTCAAGCCGCCCGAGGCGACGAGCAAGGGACTAGGAACCGCTGAACTCAGCGGGGTGCACCACCTCCGACGTCCCCCTTTCTCGCCTCCCCCCACGGCCGGAGTGTAGATCCCGGACGATCCCCCAAGTTGTCAGAAACACAAATTCTCACAAATGAGTCTCTTTAAGATCGGTGACACGACAAGCTTTATTCACAAGTCTGCAGAGATGGACTCAACCGGCTTCTCGCCAAGTCGAGCCCCGATATATACAGTGCATTGTTTTTTATACAATTTGCTTGTCCTTCGACATCTCCACTACACTGCTTTAATTGGTTAGTTTTTGCAGAATCATCCTGATTACTGTTAGTCACGCACACCACGATCATTCATGACCTCTGCTCACACCAAATCCTGTTTTTCACTCTTTATCAATCTTTGGCTCCTGCATGTCTCTCTGTAGTTAAATCTGTGGCAAGTCTGTTGTAACATTTTCCAGCTAAACTCTTGTGGTTAGCCCCCTGTCTACTCTTGCTTCCCCTTTTATGACTAATCATCACATTTTAACTTAAACCCTTTTTAACCCAAATTCTCTATCCATAACAGAAACTATTTATCGTTGAAGATTCAATGAAATGTTGTTAAAGAAACTTGATTTTGTTAAGTATTTTAGAGATCAAATTGTCTTTTATTTACAAACAAATGAGGGTTCAGTACAGAGTAAATTTATTTTACGGGATGCTTTAAAGGCATACTTGAGGGGCCAGATCATTACTTATAAATCGAGAGTGAAAAAACAGTATTTGATAGAGAGTTAAAATTTGGAAAAAGAAATAGCAGTGTTAGAGAAGAAATTTCAGAAGAATTCAACTGAGGATAATAAGATACAAATATCTGTAACAATATTAATACTTGGGGAGAATTTATAAGATTTAGAGTAGGTCACATACAAACACACATTTTAAAACAGATTTTATTTGAAACACTGAAAAATTCACATTGCAGGATCTGTGGAGAAGAGAATGAAAAGCAGTAGGTGTTAATTGAACTGACTCATAAAATGCTTGACCATTGTCTTGCTGGAGTCATGCTGTCTATCAGTATTTCTGTGCTCACACAGAAAAAGCACAATCTGGATTGTTTATTGTTTACCTCAGATAACAACTTGAAAGAAGAAAGAACTGTTGTTTTGCTCAAGAAGGTGGTGGGGGTGGGGGGGGTGGGTGGTTGCAATGGGATACATGCTCTCTTTGGAGTTTCAGTTGGAAAAGAGAGAGCGTTGAGTTAACAGCTCAGTCAGTCAATCAGTGTGTGGGACGCTGACAAGTAACTGAAAAGTGCAATCCAGGAAAAACTGTTTGAAACTGATGAAAGTAAGTTCCAGAGCAGTTGATGGCTATAAGTGCTCTCTGTCTGATGTTCCGCTTGAAACAGAGGAAGGAATGGAACTCTGTGGTAACTTGAAGAAAGAGGTTACCATCTGGAAGACCCTGATGGGGCAGGTTTCATCAGCAAGACACTGAGGTGACTAATGGTGGTTCCTCAGGTGTGGAAATCCTGGAGCAAGAAATCTCTCTCTGCAAACCCTATAAGAACCTTCCTGCGCGGTAAACATTTACCTTTCAAGCACCAAGCCTGGTGAACTTTATACATGTTAAATTCTGTGCACAGTATAGTGATTGCCTGCAACCAGAGAACTTGGAAGAAGAAGTGAGATTAAACTGTGAACCAAAGAACTTTTCTTGAATTTACACGCACACTACATACACGTGTGCTTAGAATTAGAAGGTGGTTATTTGGGTTAGTTAAGTATAGAGTTAAATTAAAGTTTGATTCTATTTTCATGTTTGAAGTTGATTAAAAATAACTTTTGTTTTAAAAGCCACTTGTCTTGGTGAATCTCTATTGCTGCTGGATTTTGAGGTCTTTTGGGCTTGTAACATACCTAAATTAAAAATTCACTATAAAACTTCACAAACTTATAATTATGAAAAAAATGATTCAACGATCGAAACAACATTATTATGAATTAGGAGAGAGAGCTTGGCAGTTGAAGCCTGAACAGGTACCTAGAACGATTAATGCAATTTGGAAAAATTCGGAGATAACATATAAACCATAAGAAATTAATGAAGAATTTTTTACATTTTATCAAAACATATACTTCTGAGGGTACTCAAGATATGAACCAGACTGGGTCTTTTTTTAATCTAAATAAATGAGATAGATATTAGGGACTTAGATAGTCCATTTACTGATTTGGAACAAGGGAGCATTGCAATCTATGCCCAATGGGAAATCTCCTGGAGAGGATGGATTTACAATGGAGTTTTATAAAGAATTTTATGAGTTGTTATTTCCAATATACACATTTGAAACAAGCGACAGAAATAGGTTCATTTCTGAAGTATTTTTCAAGGGCGTTGATAACAGTTATTCCAAAGAATGATAGAGATCCATTAAAAGTGGCTTCATATAGACCAATATCTTTATTAAATGTGAATTATAAGATTGTGGCAAAGGTACTAGCTAATAGATTGGCTAATTTCTTACCAAAATTGGTACATGTGGATCAAGCCAGATTTATTAAAGGTAGATATTCAGCTGATAATATTACTAAAT
The DNA here is from genome assembly GCF_036971445.1 of Narcine bancroftii. Classification (NCBI taxonomy): domain Eukaryota; kingdom Metazoa; phylum Chordata; class Chondrichthyes; order Torpediniformes; family Narcinidae; genus Narcine; species Narcine bancroftii. Next base: position 51,450 of record NW_027211909.1, read on the forward strand.
TGATTACAATAATTAATGCTTCAAGATGACAGGTTAATCAACTGATGATATTAACATTAGATGCAGAAAAAGCTTTTGACTATGTGGAGTGGAATTTTTAATTTAAGGTGTTAGAAAGATTTAAATTTTGATGACTTTTCACTGGTTGGGTTAGGGCTTTATATACTAATCCTACTGCTAGGGTGATGACAAATGGACAGATTTAATCTTCATTAAATTTGTCTAGATCAACTAGACAGGGTTGTCCACTCTCACTAGCTTTATTTGCTCTAGTAATAGAACCTTTGGCTCAAGCGATAAGACAAGATTTTAATATTAAGGGAATTACAATAGGTGAACAAGAGTATAAAATCAACCTGTTTGCAGATGATGTGTTGATATATTTGTCTCATCCTAAGGATTCTTTAGAACCATTACAAACTTTGTTGAATTGATACAAGATGATTTCAAGTTATAAAGTAAATTGGGACAAAAGTGATATATTCCCAATATCTGATGAAGATTATACAGATTGTAGACAATTCACTAAATTTAAATGGTCTAATAAAATTAAATATTTAGTGGTAATAGTGGATAAAGAACATCAACATTTATATAGTTTAAATTCTATACTGTTGTTAAACAAGATTAAAATTGATTTACATGGATGAAAATATTTGCCATTAACTTTGATTGGATGAGTTAACTGCTTTAAAATGAATATTTATCCTCATATACGATATCTTTTTCAGTCTATTCCATGTGCAGTATTCAAGAAAATTTTTAAGGAATTAAATAAAGTAATTAATTTGTTTTTGTGGAAAGGTAAATTGTCAAGAGTCTTTATGCAAAAATTAACATGGCGGTATGAATTAGGTGGACTTCAATGACCACATTTTCAAAATTATTATGAGGCGGCGCAATTAAAATTTATGGATAGGATGTTTGATATTGATCAACCGCCAATGAGGGCAAAGATTGAATTGGACCAGATTTCTGAAAATAAATACACCAATTTATTTATAAATGGAATCCTTTTTTATTGCAAAAGTATAAATTGTGAGTATTGAGACATCTAATGGATATTTGGTATAAGCAAGATCAGATTATAGGATCTAACTGTAAATTTTCAGCTAAATCTCAATTATATCAGAATAAAACAATTCACTTTTATTTAAATAATACTTATTTAAAATATTGGGAAATGAAAGGGGTAAAATTGGTGGAGGATTGTTTTGAAGCAGGTAGGTTTCTTTCTTTTAATAGATTCCGAGAGAAGTTTGGTATTTCACCAAATTATTTTTTTGCTTATTATCAAGTTTGAGATTTATTGTTAGAAATTTTTGGATGAGAATTGGTGTTACCTAGTCAAACAAAATTTGAGGTGTTATTTGTTGATAAAGGAAAGAAAGGATTTATTTCAGAAATGTATGTGTTATTGCAGGAAAAGATGGAGAAGGTTGATGAACATAAAATGAAGGACAAATGGGAGAAAGGTTTGACTATTACCTTGTCTTGGGAAGAATAGTCAAATATGTGTGTTGATAGTGTTATGAAATTACTTAATGTGAGATATAGTATGGTTAATTATAATTTTTACAGCAATTGTATTTAACTCCTGAAAAGTTGAAGAAATATGGCTTTAGTTTGTCAGATTTGTGTTTTAGGTGTGGGGAACAGACAGGTACTTTTTTACATTCTGTTTGGGTATGTGGAAAAGTTAAACCTTTTTGGGAAAAAAGTTAAAAAGCTTTTGAGAGATTTATTTAGAATGGATTTGCAATTGGACCCGATGGTGCATTTATTGGGTTATATGAATACATTAACCACATGGTTGTGGTTGGATAAACCACAACTGGCATTTATACGATTAGGGTTGGCTGTAGCAAGAAAATGTATAGCTACTACCTGGAAAAATGATGTGGAATTGAATATACAAAGATGGCATAATGAATTACAATTGGGTTTAGGTTTATATTTGGAAAAAGGTAATTTATAATTTGTGAAATAATTATCCTTTTTTTTATGATGTGGAGTTTATATTTGGAATATATGGGTTTGGATATTAAATAAATGATATGTAAAGGGTTGGCACACCAAACAGTAACCATTAAATACCTGGAAATATATTTTTTTACCTCTGAGGGGGGTGGGTGCGATGGATAGTTTAGGTGTGGAGTGCAGGTGTTGGGGGGTTGTGGTGAGGAGTTTGTCTGTTTTTTTGTTGTTATACTTTTTTATGTTTTATGTTTTGTAAAACTTTTAAATAAAAATTTCAAAAAAGAAACAAGCTTCTGCGCCACATCGTTGATGGTAGAAACACCAATGGGTGCTATCTTCATTCCCATTGTCTCCTGGCAATGGATTTGATCTACACTGGTGCCAGTCTAATGTTGAAATTGCATGGTCCTGCTGCTATGAGTGGGATCTGATGACCTGTCCTACAGATGTCATGCTTTCTTGCTTAGCCCGCTATAGAATGTCAGCATGGGCTGCGACTTTCTCTGGGTCACTGAAATCCTCATTGGACAGCAGCACGTGGATATCTTCTGGCATCTGCTCCAACAAAATCTGCTCGAACATGATGCCCTTCCGCTAGCGGAAGCATTTCATTCATGAGCACGGAATGGGTCCTGTCTCCCACGCCATCCATGTGAAGTGAATGGGCTACTCACTCATGTCATGAGAGGCCAAAGGTGAGGATGAGCAGACTCTTGAGTGCCATATACTTGCCCTCCTCTGAAGGCTGCTGCAATGTCTTGATCCAGGACACTTACTACATCGTAGCATCACGTGGAATCAGATGTTATTGGCCCCAACTGGAATTGGGCTTCTGCTTGGTCAAACCATACATGTGGCTGTGTTTGTGTTGGAGTCCAAATATCATTTGGACTGTTGGGGTCACCAAGGAGCTACTGAGCTACTATAGACATCAGTGTACATGTTAAGGAATTGCTGTACACATTGTCGATTTGATGTACACACTGTGGAGTCTAGTGCAAGACTGACACCTCCAGGCTTGCATGCTGGGCTTGTATACATCACTACTGCTTTCACATGGGAAGTGATGTCATCAGTTCAGAATTTTAAAAATTGTTGTTTTACACAGCACATCTGCCATTTTTCGAACTGGTTCACTTGTTGGTAAGTGGGTCGCCACAACATAATTCTTGGAGTGTGGCCTCACATATAGAAAGACTTGCAAAGCAATATTATTGACTTATTGGCCTTCCAAATTTTGTGTATAGAAGTTAAGATGTTATGGTGAAGTGGTATGATATTTGTGAGTCACCATTTGGAGTATGGAGTGCAGTTTAATTGAGCTAACTACAAATAAATTACAATTAGATTGAAAGGGGGCAAACCAGATTTATAAAGATGTTGCCATGATGTGAAAAAATAATAACTTGCAGGGAAAGGTAAAACAAGTTGAGGCATTATTTCCTGGTGAGTAGAACAAGGGAGTTTGATGGAGGTAAAAAAAAAATCATTGAGATGCGTGTATAGAACAGAGGAACATAAGACAATGGAGGAGAGGTTGGCTGTCCAGCCCATCATGCCTGCTTCACCATTTAATGAGAGATCATGGCGATCTGATGATAGGCTCAACTCCAACGACCTGCCTTTTCCCCATATCCCTTAATATCCAAACTATGTAAAATCTATCCACTGCTTCAATGGGCAGCATATTCCATAGATTCACCACCCTCTGGGAAAGGCACATCCTCCACATCTCCATGATTATGCCCTGAGTTCTATTCTCCCCCACCTATGGAATCAAGGTAACTATCTCAGTCCTATCTATCCCTTTCATAATTTTATATGTTTCTATAAGATGCCCTTATTCTTCTAAATTCCAGCAAGTACTGACCCAGGCAAATATCTATCCTCATAGACTAACCCCATCAGCTCTGGAAGCAGCCTGATGAATCTTCTCTGAACTGCCTCAAGCAAGGAGACCAGAACTTCACGCAATACTCCAGTAACTGCCTCAGCACTGTCTTGTACAGTGCAGCATAACATACCTGCTCCTAAATTCAATGCCTATAGCAATTAATGCCATGGTTTAATTTGGTTTTTTTGATAACATGTTGCACCTTCAACTCTAACGGCCCGCCGAATGTGCCATGTTCAAAGTGGCCACCCGACATCGGGAGCCCGCAGCCTACACAGCCAGCTGAGATGGGCTACGTGCTTCTAAGTCACTGCTCGACTCATCAGCAAGCGGCTACAACACCCCACTCCAATGGGCTGGCAAGCGGCAGCCAATTGGGTGGTGCTAAGGAAACAGCCACACCAGGGGATTAGAAGGGCTCACTGATTGGCTGTTTCCCAGGTAGCACTAAATGACCAATCCCAGGAAGCAGATTGTAATGCCACCAGTTGGGTGGGATGATGTCGTCAGAGATGGGCTTCTGAGCCCTTTATAAGCAGAGCTACCAGCACAATAAACTAGTGTTGAATTCACTCCCGTAGTGTGTGTTTCTTCTTTGAGCGTAACCTCTCCAGCAGCAGCAGCCGCAACAATGGTGACCCTGACTGGTCCAACCAGCATCGTGGATCTGAGGAATGAGCAACCAATATGGTCTCATTGAAGCTGCCCAGCTTCTGGACTTCACAGCCATGGGTGTGGTTCCAGCAAGCCAAGGCGCAGTTCACTGTACAGAACATCACTACTGATGATACCCACTTCTACTATGTGGTCACCACCCTCAAGCAGGACACGGCAGCACACATTACCATCTTCCTCCAGAACAAGGGAAGTATCAGGCCATCAAGGAGCTACTAACCCAAGCTTTCGGGCTTTCTTGGCGCGAGGGTGCTGCCTGTCTGCTACACATGGACAGTTTTGGGGACAGAGCCCCGTCCACCCTCATGAGCGACATGCTTGCCTTGAATGATGGCCATACCCCTTGTGCTCTATTCAAGCAGATTTTCCTGGAGTGGTTACCCAAGGACCTGGCTATTCATAGCCGAAGAGGACCGCAGACCCCAGAAGGGTAGTCACCAGAGCCGACCTGCTCTGGACACAAAAAGGGACGCCTGCATTTTGTTAGACCATGTGGCTTCTTCTCGTCAATATCTGCTTACCAGGAGGCCACTCAACAGACTGCCCAGCATATCTTCCTTCGAGCCTGCAAACCCCAGTGAGTCTTATTGCTTCTACTATCAGCGATGGGGTGCTGAGGCCTACTGATGCCAATCACCCTGTGGGTTCCCGGGAAACGCCAATTCCAGCCGTCATTAATGGCTGCGCTGGCTGGCCTACACAGCAGACTTCTCCACGTCCGAGATACAGTGTCAGGCCGATGCTTCCTGGTCGACACCAGGGCTGAGGTCAGTGTCCTCTCCTCCCTTCATGTCCGACGCATGCCACCAGAAGGTAGGGCATGGATTATGGGCTGCCAATAACTCTTCAATATGGAGTTACGGCACCGAACTATCCCCCCCCATTTCGGCAACTGCCACTTCACTTGACGATTTGTCTTTGCAGACGTCCACCAACCTCACCTCGGGGTGGACTTCCTGAGGGCCAACTCCCTCCCAGTCAACGTCAAGGGCCGCCAGATAGTACACACAAAGACCTTCAGACCCTTGCACTGGAAGGCACCAAACTGACTGCTCCCCACCTACACTTGGTGGTAAGTCCAAGTAATGAGTTCGGCAAGAATGCCCTTCGGCCTAAAAAACGCCGCACAGATCTTTCAAAGGCTATGGTTGCTATGGGCAGGGATTTGGAGTTTGTGTTCATCTACCTCGATGACATTTTGATTGCAAGCCGTAACCATGCTGAACACGCTGCTCACATCAGACAATTGTGCCACAGGTTGAGTGAGTTTGGCCTGACAATTAATCAGTAAAATGCCAGTTCAGCAAAGACTCAATCAACTTTTTAAGTCACAGGATAGACTGCCACGGGGCTAAACCACTACCCAACAAGGTTGAGGCCATTCAGGACTTCCCCAAGCCTACACAGGAAAGGGACGGCAAGGGTTCACTGGCATGGTGAATTTTTAATGCAGATTACAGCCAGGGGAGACTCGTACCATGAAACCTTTATTCTTCCTTATGACCAGTACGAAGAAAACAATTTCATGGAACCAAGAGGCATCTGATGTGATCCAGGAAACAAAAGATGCCCTGGCTAATGCTGCCCTCCTGATACACCCTAAAGCTGATGCCCCCACCGCTCTCTCAGTGGACGCTTCTGACACAGCAGTAGGGGGACTCTTGGAACAGTGGGTGAGTGGACATTGGCAACCCCTTGCATTTTTCAGTAGACATTTGCGGGTGCCTGAACTGAAATATAATACTTTTGATAGAGAACTCCTGGTATTGTACCTGGCAATCAGACATTTTAGATACTTGAGGGCAGGAAGCTCCAAATTTTACAGACCACAAGCCCCTCACCTTCGCCTTCATTAACATTTCCGACCTGTGGTCAGCCAGGCAACAGAGGCAACAAATATAATTTCATATATTTCAGAATTTTCTACTGACATTCAGCATATTTCAGGAAAATGCAACGTGGTGGCTGATGCCTCATCATATCCCACATTATAGGTGGTACACACCTCAACATTGACTATAAGGCTTTGGCTGAAGAACAAGCAGTGGACAAGGACATCGATGTGTATTACCCTGCAATTACCAGGCTCCAGTTGGAGGATGTACAGCTTGGCCCTGGGGGACGGCTGGGGGGAGGGCAGACCCTCCTGTGCAACACATCTGCGGGTAAGCCTCATCCCATCATTCCCATTACCTGGAGGAGGTACATTTTTGAGGCCATACACAACCTGGCACACCCCACCATCATAACGACCGTCAAAATGGTTGCTTGATTCATCTGTCATGGCCTCTGCAAAGAGGTCAGCCAGTGGGCCAGTACACGGTGCCAGACCTCAAAAATCCATACCCACACTAAAGCCACCCCCCCAAGTCATTTCAACCACCACGACACTGTTTCAGCCCCACATGGATCTGGTGGGGCCCCTATCAGTTATCCAGAGGTGCACAGACAGGTCGACCAGATGGCCAGAAGCCATCCCTTGTCAGAGACCTCTATGGAAATGTGCACCAGGGCCCTCCTGCACAACTGGGTGGCTAGGTTTGGGGCTTCAGAGCATATAACCTTGGACCGGAGCTCCCAATTTATCTCCGGCCTTTGATCTAATCTCGCTAACACCTTGAGTACTCAGCTCCCACCTGGAGCCAGTGGTTTGGTGGAGCAATTCCATAGACATCTTAAAGCAGCTCTCATGGCCAGACCCAATGGCCTGAACTGGGTGGATGAGCTCCCGTGGGTCCTCCTGGGGATCCGGACTGCTCCTAAAGAGGACCTGGCGATCTCTGCAGTCAAAATGGTGTACGGCGCACCATTCAAGATTCTGAGGGAATTCCTGACCGCCAAAGACACTGGGGACGATTTCCCTGCCGTTGCCTTTGTACCGCCTGAGGGACCATCTGGGCACACTCACCCTGACAAAGCAGCATGGCTCATGGACGATATTCATATCTAAAGAACTTTAGATTTGTAAATATGTATTTGTTGGACGTGGGGATATAGATCCCCTCTACAGAGAACTTACGAAAGCCCATACAGAGATATACGACACAATGGGTCAACGTCTTTTGGATATTGGGGGGAGAAACGAGACTTTCACCCTTGACCAGCTCAAGCTGGCATTCCTTTACTCTGACCACCCAATCCATGACCAACCCCTATGCCGAAGGGGCAGGCCTCCCAAGTACAAGGCCTCGCCGAGCACCAATTCTGGAGGGGGGGGGGGCAGTTGTCATGTAACGGGCCGCTGAATGCACCATGCCTGAAGCAGTGACCCAATACCAGGAGCCTGTGGTCTACACCACCAGCTGAGACAAGCTACGAGCTTCGAAGTCGCCGTTCGACTCACCAACTCACAGCTGCAACGCCCCACTCTGATGGGGTGGTCAGCAGCAGCCAATCGTGTGCAGCTATGGAAACAGCCACACCCAGTAATGAGAATGATTCATTGAATGGCCGGTCCCTGGGTAGCACTAAATAACCAATCCCAGGAAGCGGATCATAATGCCATCTATTGGATGGGATGATGACATCAGAGATGGGCTTCTGAGCCCTTTATAAGTAGAGCTGCCAGCACGATAAACCAGTGTTGAATTCACTCCCGTAGTGTGTGTCTCTTCTTTGAGTGTAACCTCTCCAGCAGCAGCAGCTGCTGCAAAGCCAACATTTTTGCGATTCATGAACAAGCAATCCCAAGTCCTTCTGCACGTCAGCACGCTGCCATCACTTGCCATTTAAATAATAATCTGATCTTCCATTTTCCTTCCAAAGTGGATAACCTCACAGTTACCAACATTGTACTCCATCTGCCAGACCCTTGGCCACTTAAACTATTTATATCTCTCTAAAGACTCTCTGTGTCCTCTGCACGTTTTGCTTTTCTACTCAATTTAGTGCAATCAGCAAACTTTGATGCCCGACACCCTGTCCCCTATTCCAGATCGTTCATGTTTATGAGTGAATGCAAAGTATTAGGCGAGACAAGAACTGGAGGACATGGTTTGAGAGTCAAAGGATAATGTTTTGAAGGAGACATCATGGGAACTTCTTCGTGTAGAGTGGTGAAAATGTGGGAGTGCAGAGTGGGAGATCAAATTTTACATTTGACACAAATTTGGAGAGGCAAATATATTGGAGAGCTATTTCCCGGGCCCAGGTCAATGAGGCGAGACTGAATACACAGGTTGCACAGACTAAATAATCCGAAGAGACTGGGTCTGTGGTGTTCTGGATCTTGGTGTTTTCAACTTAAAAGATGAACCAATGTCTGTTGCGCCATCTGCTTAATTGACTGTTCATCATGTATTTCAGATTCCAGTTCATCAGTTTTGTCTGGTTTAGTTTGCCAATAGTAGAGGGAAGATAGCAAGATCGTTACAACATCAGTACGATCATCCTTCATTTTAACAAGAAACAGAACGTTAAAGAGAGACATTTGTGTCTTTGGTCTACATGTACTCTGCCCCTTACACTGAATTGCTTTAGTATTTTGGGGATATAATGCTTTGGACCCTGGTGTCTCGTAAATTTTAAATGTCATCAAAAGACCTACCATGATCTCTTTATTGATCTCAAAAGGATATTTTATATTACCACATCATGCTTTCTGTCATGATATTCCAAGTTGTTATCCTTGGAGAATACCAATACAAACCACTCATTCAGTATATTGTTCTCCTTCTTCACCAAGATTTGGACCCCAGCCAGTCATTACAAGTGGGGAAACACTTCACGTGTGAATGAGTGGTGCTCATCTACTGCATCCGATGGCTGGGTTGTGACCTTCTCTACATCGCAACAATGGGACAAAAATTGGGAGATCACTTTGGTGAGCACTTCTCTCTGCATCAGTGATAGGGATCTCCCAGTGGCCAACCATTTCAATTCTTCACCCTACTCCCATAATAACGTCTGGCAAATAGCTTCAAGCACTTGTAAATCAGGGCCATCTGTAAATTGGAGCGGCAACATCTAATATTCTCTCTGAGTACTTTCCAGGTAGATGGTATTAATATCAACTTCTCTCGTGTCTGTGAGACCAGTCCCCATTCTACCTGTCTTGCATATTCCTCGATCTGCCTTCCCTCTCTATTCACAGAGCAATCCCCTCTCTCCTGTTTGCTGTCTTATCCACCTATTACCTCTTTCCTGTGCGCCTGGTCGCCTCTGCCTGCTCCCCTAAAGCCCCAGCATTTTATTCAGGCATATGCCTACATTTTCCTCATTTTAATTGTGGGATAAGACTGGAACCTTGGTTATATATCTTTGCATTTTGCTGTATAATGTATGCTTTTTGATCTATGAAGTTTCTGTAGCATTGTGTTTGTCATTTAACCCGATGAAAGAGCATTTCCAGGACTACCATGCATATACATAAGCACAATACACACTGCATGATAACCACACACACACACACACACACACACACACACACACACACACACACACACACACACACACACACACACACACACACACACACACACACACACACACACACACACACACACACACACTCCCTCTCAAGATACAGACACAAACTCATACACACACACATATTTTCTTTGGCTTGGCTTCGCGGACGAAGATTTATGGAGGGGGTAAAGAGTCCACGTCAGCTGCAGGCTCGTTTGTGGCTGACAAGTCTGATGCGGGACAGGCAGACACGTTTGCAGCGGTTGCAGGGGAAAATTGGTTGGTTGGGGTTGGGTGTTGGGTTTTTCCTCCTTTGCCTTTTGTCAGTGAGGTGGGCTCTGCGGTCTTCTTCAAAGGAGGTTGCTACCCGCCAAACTGTGAGGCACCAAGATGCACGGTTTGAGGCGTTATCAGCCCACTGGCGGTGGTCAATGTGGCAGGCACCAAGAGATTTCTTTAGGCAGTCCTTGTGCCTTTTCTTTGGTGCACCTCTGTCACGGTGGCCAGTGGAGAGCTCGCCATATAACACGATATTGGGAAGGCGATGGTCCTCCATTCTGGAGACGTGACCCATCCAGTGCAGCTGGATCTTCAGCAGCGTGGACTCGATGCTGTCGACCTCTGCCATCTCGAGTACTTCGACGTTAGGGATGAAAGCGCTCCAATGGATGTTGAGGATGGAGCGGAGACAATGCTGATGGAAGCGTTCTAGGAGCCGTAGGTGGTGCCGGTAGAGGACCCATGATTCGGAGCCGAACAGGAGTGTGGGTATGACAACGGCTCTGTATACGCTTATCTTTGTGAGGTTTTTCAGTTGGTTGTTTTTCCAGACTCTTTTGTGTAGTCTTCCAAAGGCGCTATTTGCCTTGGCGAGTCTGTTGTCTATCTCATTGTCGATCCTTGCATCTGATGAAATGGTGCAGCCGGGATAGGTAAACTGGTTGACCGTTTTGAGTTTTGTGTGCCCAATGGAGATGTGGGGGGGCTGGTAGTCATGGTGGGGAGCTGGCTGATGGAGGACCTCAGTTTTCTTCAGGCTGACTTCCAGGCCAAACATTTTGGCAGTTTCCGCAAAGCAGGACGTCAAGCGCTGAAGAGCTGGCTCTGAATGGGCAACTAAAGCGGCATCGTCTGCAAAGAGTAGTTCACGAACAAGTTTCTCTTGTGTCTTGGTGTGAGCTTGCAGGCGCCTCAGATTGAAGAGACTGCCATCCGTGCGGTAACGGATGTAAACAGCGTCTTCATTGTTGGGGTCTTTCATGGCTTGGTTCAGCATCATGCTGAAGAAGATTGAAAAGAGGGTTGGTGCGAGAACACAGCCTTGCTTCACGCCATTGTTAATGGAGAAGGGTTCAGAGAGCTCATTGCTGTATCTGACCCGACCTTGTTGGTTTTCGTGCAGTTGGATAATCATGTTGCGGAACTTTGGGGGACATCCGATGCGCTCTAGTATTTGCCAAAGCCCTTTCCTGCTCACGGTGTCAAAGGCTTTGGTGAGGTCAACAAAGGTGATGTAGAGTCCTTTGTTTTGTTCTCTGCACTTTTCTTGGAGCTGTCTGAGGGCAAAGACCATGTCAGTAGTTCCTCTGTTTGCGCGAAAGCCGCACTGTGATTCTGGGAGAATATTCTCGGCGACACTAGGTATTATTCTATTTAGTAGAATCCTAGCGAAGATTTTGCCTGCAATGGAGAGCAACGTGATTCCCCTGTAATTTGAGCAGTCTGATTTCTCGACTTTGTTTTTGTACAGGGTGATCCTGAGGCAGTTTTCCTTGGTCCCAACAAAGCTTGAAAAACTCATGCAGTTTGGCATGCAGAGTTTTGCCGCCAGCCTTCCAGACCTCTGGGGGGATTCCATCCATACCTGCTGCTTTGCCACTTTTCAGTTGTTCGATTGCCTTATATGTCTCATCCAGGGTGAGAACCTCATCCAGCTCTAGCCTTAGGGGCTGTTGAGGGAGCTGGAGCAGGGCGGAATCTTGGACTGAGCGGTTGGCACTGAAAAGAGATTGGAAGTGTTCTGACCATCGGTTGAGGATGGAGATCTTGTCGCTAAGGAGGACTTTGCCGTCTGAGCTGCGCAGCGGGCTTTGGACTTGGGGTGAGGGGCCGTACACAGCCTTTAGAGCCTCGTAGAAACCCCTGAAGTCGCCAATGTCTGCGCTGAGCTGGGTTCGTTTGGCGAGGCTAGTCCACCACTCATTTTGGATCTCCCGGAGTTTGCGCTGAAGATGGCTGCATGCGCGACGGAAGGCTTGTTTCTTCTCTGGACAGGACGGCTTTGTAAGGTGAGCCTGGTGGGCAGCTCGCTTCTTTGCCAGCAGCTCCTGGATTTCCTGGCTGTTTTCGTCAAACCAGTCCTTGTTTTTCCTGGAGGAGAAGCCCAGTACCTCTTCAGTGGATTGCAGTATGGTAGTCTTCAACTGATCCCAGAGGGTTTCAGGGGACGGGTCCGTGAGGTGGGTTGCATCGTCGAGCTTTGCTTTGAGGTTTGCCTGGAAGTTTCCTCTCGCTTCGTCTGACTGCAGGTTTCCAACATTGAACCTCTTTCTGGGGGCTTTATTGTTCCTGGGCTTTGGCTTGAAGTGAAGGTTAAGCTTGCAGCGAACCAGCCGGTGGTCAGTGTGGCATTCCGCGCTAGGCATGACCCTGGTGTGGAGCACATCTCGTTTGTCATTTTCTCGCACCAGGATGTAGTCCAGGAGGTGCCAGTGTTTGGATCGGGGATGCATCCAGGTGGTCTTAAGGCTGTCCCTCTGCTGAAAAAGGATGTTTGTAATGACAAGCCGCTGTTCTGCGCAGAGCTCCAACAGGAGGCGCCCATTGTCGTTGCACTTGCCGACGCCATGCTTGCCCAGGATTCCTGGCCAGGTTTCTGTGTCTTTGCCGGCACGAGTGTTGAAGTCGCCCAGGATGACAACCTTGTCGGCTCTAGGGGTGCGTTGGATGAGGTTGCGCAGGTCGGCGTAGAACTTGTCCTTTTCTGTTGGTTCCGCCTGGAGGGTTGGAGCATAGACACTGATGAGGGTGATGTGACGCTTGTTTTGAAGGGAGAGTCGCATGGACATGATTCGGTCCGAGAGGCCTGTCGGAAGGTTTTCGAGTTTGGAGGCAATGAAGCTCTTGACCATGAAGCCTACACCAGATAGGCGTCGTTCATCCGAAGGCTTGCCAGACCAGTAGAGTGTGTAGCCCGCGCCGCGTTCTTGGAGGCTGCCTACATCTGCCAGGCGGACTTCACTGAGAGCGGCTATGTCGATGTCAAGTCTGAGGAGTTCATGTGCAATGAGGGCAGACCGATGTTCAGGTCGGTGGCTGTCAGCCTTGTCTAGCATGGTTCTGATGTTCCAGCATGCTAGCTTGAGTTTGTGAGCATCTTTTGAGGGGGAGGACGTGGAGGGGGAGGACGTGGAGGGGGAGGACGTGGAGGGGGAGGACGTGGAAGGGGAGGACGTGGAGGGGTAGGACGTGGACCTGTCCTCGGGCCTGCGCAAAGGAGCTTTTAGGTGGAGTGCAGTGTGCGCAGTACTGGCCCCACCCTTTACACCCATGGTTCGTGTGCCGTGGCCAAGCAAGCTGGGACGTGGCAGCGAGGTCCTTGGGTCGTAGGTTTTATATTGGAGTGGCCTTCTCCTAAGCAAGAAACCTGCACACACATATACACACACAGAAATGCACATAAATATTTTGGGATGATTTATTCTGTAACAAGTGTGACGGATTATATTGTGTTTGTATTGTTTATAAATATGTTTGGGGAGATAAATTGAGTAGGTTTTTTTAGTATAGGTCACATACAACACTTTAAAACATCTTATTTAAAATACTGGAGCTATGCTCATGCTGGACATGTTGGTGCCAGGAGCCTTTGCAAGAGTTTTGGGGAGTGTCCAATTGACTTCACTAATGGATTGTTGTTTAGAAAATGGCAACAGATGAAAGAACTCGTCAGAGCTGCAGACTATCTGGAGTGGAACTTGCTGTTCTCATAGGGTCATGTGGTTTTGCAAGAAGAGAGAGTAAAACAGTCTCTCTGTATCAGAGAGAGAGAGAGAGAATTCAGTTCTGCTGTTTTACAGTCAGCAGCAGCAGCTGGGACTGGAACAGGACAAGCTGGAAAGTTTGTGGAAAACCCCATTTGGAAGATGGGTTGTGACTACTTATTTCAGCCTGGTCAAAGCCCTTGTGGTTCATGCAAGAGGAGAGGACTGACTGTCTAATGTTTCACTTGAAATAAGAGAAACAAAAAGGAACGAAACTCTGTGGTGACCTGAAAGAAAGAGGTTGTCACCTGGAGAATCCTAAGGGAGCAAGTTTCTTCAGCAAGACACTGAAGTGTCTGGTTACAAGGAATCAGTTGTGGGTGTCCAGCGAACAACAAAACTCTCTCTGAAAACTGACAAGAACCTTTCTGAGTGGTAACCGTTTATCTTTCAAGCACCAAAGCCTGATGAACTTAATGTAAAATTCTGTGCACAGTATAAGAATTGCCTGCAACCAGTAAACTTGGAGGAATGAGAAATGAGATTGGACTGTGAATCAAATAATTTTTTTAAACTTACACACACATTACATACACGTGAGCTTAGAATTAGAATTAATGATAAGATAATGTTTGATCCTGTTTTCATGTTTAAAGATAATTAAAAGCAACTTTTGTTTAAGTTACCTTGGTGAATATCTATTGCTGCCGGATTTTGGGGGTCCCCTGGGCTTGTAACATAAGATACTGTTCATCAATCCCACAGCTGGCAGAAACAAGCTATTTACCAACTAGGTAGTCTTGGTTTTGCTAGTCCAGGAGCGTGGTTTTGGTGGATCTTAGGAAACGACATTGTGCTCTGGATGGGATGATACAGCAAGCAGGATATTGTCAATTCTGCTCCTGTACAAAAATGTCAAGATAGATCCCGGTAGCCTTGCCTGAGTCAACCTCCTTCCTGAGTAATGAGGAGGTTTTGTGGGTTTGGGATAACTCCGATATATGCAGGACCTTGTTATCCTCACGACTAAAACATGAATGTGTAATGGAGAATCCTTGACCCTCCTCCTTCTGAAGTTTACAATCACCTCCTGTGTTTTATTTCTCCACATTGAGGCTCAGGGTATCGATCTCTCACCATTTTAAGACCTTTCAAACAAAAGTGCAGTCCCAGCATTATTTCTACTTGGTGTGAATTCAGACGACTGAGGCCAAGTATTTCCAAACGTCAATATATTTGTGGATTATTTGAAAAGTTCAATGCTGTTGCTCTGTGAGTGAAACCAGAGATCTGTGAATGCGCTTCCTTAAAGATTCAGAGATTTATGGACCTGTTTCATTTCAGTGAATGAGAAACAAACGGATTCAGGCCTCGTGTCAGATATTATTTCTCACCCTCTGATATTTCAGGAACCAACCAACTCTGCAAAAAATAATGGCTAGATTTCCCCGTGACTGAAATTGGCGCACACATTTCAGCTCCCCAAATGCAAAATGTGACTAAATTCCAGGATTAAGCACTGTGAGTTTGAAGCCTTTAATGTCTTCTCATGACCAAATGAGGGGAGTTGAAACACTTCACACTCCAGAGCACTGACTAGTCCTCAGGTAGTGGTCGATCATCATGAGAACATCTGCCATGTTTCTGCTATCCCGAATATGGAATTGGGCAATTTATCAGCGTTGCATGAACCAACACCATGCTATCTGTAATCTGATTATTACATTGACTGTTACCATTTTCAAAGGATCATCCTCTTTCACAATGACAGGGCAAAGCAGCACACAATGTTGCTGTCACTACAACACTGGAATTTTAGGGAAAGAAGCCATTCTGTCCACAAAAACTTCCTACTTTCTGGTCTGTCATATTATATATGAATTTATTTTTTCTTTCATCTTTCTCTCTCTCTCTCTCTGTTCAGTTTCCATTAATTTGACAGAACAAGTGCACCCGAAGGATGGTGCTTAGCCCACTGCTCTACTCGTTATACACCCATGACTGTGTGGCCAGGCACAATTCAAATGCTTTCTACAAGTTTGCTGGTCTCACACACCACAATTGTTGGCAGAGTCACAAATGTCAATGAGGAGGCATACAGGAGGGAGATAGATCAGCTCTTTGAACAGTAGAAGGACAACAACTTTGCACTCAATGTCAGCAAAACCAAGGAGATGATTGTGGACTTAAGGTGGAAGTCAGGGGAACACGACCCAGTCCTCATTGAGGGCTCAGTAATGGAGAAGGTCAAGAACTTCAAATTCCTAGGCGTGGGGAGGTGGGGGGGGGGGTAGTGCCATGTGATGACATGGGGCTAGACTTAAATTCTCTACTCACTCCAAAAAAGTTTTAAAAAAGAGTAAAGAAGCCTGAACCGACTGCAAGAAAATAGAAGAGGAAGCTATCAGAAGGCCTTCTGAGCAATAAACAATCCCTCATAAGAAAGATAAACTGACTGTTACTTTTAAAGAACTTGAACAAGATAAAGAAGAGAGGCTGACCTCGAAGAAGCATCCTGGAGCTCTCCGGATGGCAAGGTGACAGACCTGGAGTTGGGGAGACCTTGAACATTGCTGTACAATTTCTCACCCGAAAATGGCCGACTGCCACGGGTGAAGAAGTGACACTGTGCATGCACGACTCCTCACACATGCCCAGACACAAAAAAAACATGTAATTTTTTTAAAAAGCTCAAGAAGCCTCCAGCTCCAATGATGAAGAAGAGGAGCAGGAAGAAGAAGAAGAAATGTACGTTGAACACAGAGTTTTGGCCAAACAACTGGAGAGAATAAAGGAGTCTTACATGTCTACAACTGAAATGAAGAAGTATTTGGATTCATTCCAGCAAACCTTATTACAGTTAACAATGGCAGTTAAAAAATGTAATGAGGGTATAATTGAAAATAATGGTTCTACGAAGAAGGTGGAGAGAATTCTGTTGCAAATGGAACAAAAATTTGAAGTGATGGACACAGAAATTAAAGGCAATGTATTTGAAATTCAACATGTTAAAGAGCAAATGAAGAAGTTTCAAGCTGAGGCCGCTGCAACTAAAGAAGCATTAACTCATAACATTGACAGGTTAGGAATCTTTAGAAGAAATAATATAAAAATTATGGACTTAAAGAAGGTGACGAAGGGGAAGATGTGAAGAGATTTTTACAACGTTGGATTCTGCAAACTTTGGCAGGGTAACTGAATTTCAAGGAGATATTGAGATTGAAAGAGCTCATCGAGCATTTTGACCTAAGCCACAGCCAGATCAGAAGCCACATTTGATTCTGGTCAAGTTGCTTCGTTATGAAGTGAGGGAGAAGATCTTGGAGCTGGCTGTGAATCAAGCAAAGGATTCAATTGCCATTGATTTACAATGATAATAAGATTTTCTTTTACCCTGACATAAGTTTTGGTTTGTTGAAAAAAAGAATTCAATGCTGTTAAAAATGTGCTATGGGAAAATGGTTACACTTTTGATTCGAATACAGTTAATGCTAGATACCAAATGGTTCAGAATAATTTTCTCCATCAATTAAATTATACTCCATATAAATTAAATGGATTTATCCTTAATTATTATAATAAGTGCTTTTGATGATCCAAAGAAATAGGGAGGTTTTTTTTTGCTTTCTGTGTGGTCTTGTGAAAAAGTGGAAAGGTTTTGGAACAAACTGAATGTATTATTAGGGCAAATTATGAAGATAAAGGTACGAAAGGATCCAAGAATATTTTTACTTGGATATACTTATGCAAATGATATAACATTTAAATTGGACAAATACCAAAAAATTTTTTTTCAAGTTTTGCAATAGCAACTGCAAAGAAATGTCTAGCGATATCATGGAAAGATGAGAGAGAAGTTTTATTAAGTAGATGGTATAATGAGATGAGCAATTGTATACCTTTGGAAAAAAATTACTTATAGTTTAAGGGATCGAGTTGATTTTTTTAATAGTATTTGGAAATCATATATGAATTTTATGGATAATTTTCCATCCATCTCTTCTATCTTATCCACTCCTCTTAATCAGTATTTTTAAATTAACAATTAATGACTGTCTCTGCTAATATTATTATATATTAAATGGTAGGTGTTTCTTTCTTTTATTATTTTGAATGGGAGGGGGAATGAGGCGAAAAAATAAAAGTTTTTTTCTATCATTGGTTATGGATATTTTATTTAGGAATATTTCTTGAGAGATAAATTGGGAAAAGTTAGAATAGGTTACACACATTTTAAACAGTTCTTATTTGAAATAGTGGATAATTCACATATAGAGTTACTTCACAAGTGGGTGTTAATTGAACCCCAACCAACCAATTTTCCCTTGCAACCGCTGCAACCGTGCCTGCCTGTCCCGCATCGGACTTGTCAGTCACCAACGAGCCTGCAGTTGACGTGGACATTACCCCTCCATAAATCTTCGACCGCGAAGCCAAGCCAAAGAAGAAAAGATTGTGGAAATAATGAACTATTGTCTTTTAAAGCAAAGGCTCAGACATAGTATCTGCTGATACATTTTTGCAAGGCTTTTGAGAAGAGTGCTCACAAAGAGGTCACTGATGGGTTCTTGTTTACCTAAACACAACAGATGAACCAGAAGGCTGACTTCTATTGTTTGATGGAAAGGTCAGGGTTTTTGTAAGCAGTCAGAGAGAAAGAGAGAGGGAGAGACAGAAAGCTGTAACCAGCAGGGGAAGCTGTGTCAAGCAGAAGCTGTTGGAATTGAAACAGAAGCTCCAGAATGGAGGATGGTTGAAAGTACTGGCTGTCTGGTATTACTCTTGGAATAAGTAAAACAGAAAGGAACTCTGTGATAACCAGAAAGAAAGAGAACTCGGATGGGACAAGTTTCATCAGCAAGACACTGAGGTAACTGAGGGAAGTACCTCAGTTGTGGAAATGCTGGAATAACACATCCCTCTCTACAAAACCTATAAGAACCTTCCTGAGTGGAAACCATTTTCCTTTTGCGCACCTGTCCTGGGTAAACTTGTACCTCTCACTTTGTTCATTTTAGATTGGCCACAGTGTTTGAGCTACTGAAAGAAAATAGACACTCACACCGAGAGCAGTTCAGTTTATACAAATGTTTATTACGAATTTAAAAGCTGATTTCAAACTACAATATGCTAGCCCTTCCCAACTATACTTATCAAAGCCTGGACTGGTCCCAACTGCCAAAGCAAGACGAGACAATGACTACACACTTGTAGTAGGTTGTCAGGGTGCCAGTAGCAGCTTCTCCACCTCCCTCGACCGGGACGTTAGCTGGACTCTAGAAGTTCTTCTTCTCAGCAAGAAGAAGTTCTTCTTCTTGCTGAGAGGTTTCGCCAACTCTCAGAGAGTCTCAAACTTCAGCAGTGGGACCATGGCTTATATTATCCAAAAGTTGTATACTTCATAGCTTAACTCTTTGAACAAATGATTTAATTATCTTCAAGGTCTCCTGACAGTCTGCGACCAACAAAAGAAAATTGCATCCTGGGCCCCATGGTGGAATTTAGGTGTATCTACTAATTCATATCCATCCCTGGGCCTCATAGTGTAAATTAGATTATGTCAGCTGATTCTAAAAAAACAAGCAGGTTCTCAGCCTTGCAGAAGCAAAGGCTGCAAAAGTAAAAAAACACGGTTTAAATCTTCCATTACATTCAACCCCTTGGTCACAGGCTGTCAGACACGAGACTTAACAAGCATAAGAGTACAGAAGGAGCAAAAAAGAGAAACTAAAACTATAATAAGCACAAAAATAAGCAATAATGCGAGCAACCAATGGAGAATAGTGTGGCCCAATCCCCCAAATGTACCAGTTAACCATGAAAAAGGATTCCAATCAAGGCTCAAACTATCCTTGTGGGCCACAATACCCAGACTGAAGCTCACAAACAGATTTTGAAACATGCTGAACAATATCAGATATATTCGTGGATACATCGGGCCGTGTCCCCCACAGGCAACTCCCTCAGAACGTTCTTGGCATTACAAGTCCAATTGCTGGCATCAAAGCAGCTGTTAAGCCAGATCAGCAGGAACGCAAGATGGAGGATCTGGAACAAAGAAGCCTGACATATGTCACTCATGATGCCATAAGCGTTCAGTATTGAAACAAACTAAACCATCCTGTCCTTCAATAGCTACCCACCGAGTGTTACCCTGGGCAGGTGTCACTATTTCCCCTTTTGCAGGAGGGCCACTACTTGGTGGTGGCACCCATACCTTTTGTCCGGCATTCTCTGGCTCGGGAATGCGGGGCAATGACTGTTTTCCCTCTGGAATAGGCTGTAGTTCAGAAGCGAGAAGAAGTTGGTGGAAAGGTGTACCTCCCTTCAAAGGCTGATGATTCAAATTGTCGACTGCCTGCTGCAGCACACGGCATCACCCCTTCAGGGTCTCCAGTGGTGTTAACAAATGAATTTGTTCCTTCAGTAAGCTGTTCATTCGTTCAACTAACCCAGCAGCCTGCGGGTAATAAGGAGTATGGTAAACCCATAAAATACTGTTGTCAGCTGCCCAATCACAGATTGCCTTCCCGAAGAAGTGTGAGCCATTATCAGACTGAATTTCCTCTGGTACATCTTAACGAGAAATTAAATGGTTTAGTCCTTGGATAGTGTTAGCTTGGTCAGCTGTCTTGGTGGGAAAAGCAAAAACCAGGCCTGAAAAGGTGACAACCATTACTAGGACGTAACGTTTACCCATACAGTCTGGCATAGGGCCTATGTAATCAATTTGCCAGATCGCAGCTGAGCGAGCTCCCTGTCTTATTCGGCCATGCGGACTACGTGGAACAGTGCGGGACTTCACAAGCTGGCATGCTGGGCATGTACGCACGGCCATGCGGACATCATCCTGATGGATGGGTAAGGCATGTGTACGGGCCCAGCTGATCCCTTCTCCCCCAAATGGCCACTCTGTTCGTGTGCCCATCGAGCCAGGGGGATGGTATCGGTGCGGCTGATATTGGCAAAGCTGATCTGCTACTGCATTATGTTGTGCCATGGTTCGTAGTCACATTAGTGTGGGCGTCAACATGATATACGGTTATCTCACGATGATGGGAAGCATCCCACAACAACTGCCACAACTGTTTGCCCCATACTGGGTGGTCATGTATCAGCCAGTCGTTCTTTGGCCAATCAGGCATCCATACCATAAGTCCATTAGCCACAGCCCAGGAATCAGTAAACAAGCGAAGAGGGTGATCATGGGGGCTAGTGGTAAAGTGACCGCCTTCAACTCAGCATACTGACTGGAGCTACCATCCCCCTCCTCCAATAAGTGAATTCCTGACCTGGGATGGTAAGCCACCGCCTTCCACTTCTGCTTTCCTTGCACTCACTGGATGCCACAATCAGTAAACCAGGCATCCTCTTGCTCTGCTGGAGTGAGCGAATCATATGGTTTACCCCACTGAACTGGTGAAGGGGGAAGGGGAGGGGACAAGGCGGGTTTAACATCCTCATGATGAGATGGAAGATCAGCCACCTGTTCGTGTATGCGGCCCACCCCTTCAGGCCCTCTGGTTGCACGACTCTGAATATACCACTTCTATTTAACAATAGAAGACTGCTGAGCCCGCGAGGCTCTGTTCAATATTGGAAGTGCAGATCGCAACTGGACGTCTACATCACCTGTCATTCTTTCCATTTCCAGCAGGGCCCAGTAACAGGCCAGTAATTGTTGTTCAAAAGCAGAATAACGAGTGGCAGCCTCAGGCATGATTTGTGACCAGAATCCCAATGGGACTCGGTGGCCCTCTTGTTTCTGCCAGAGGCTCCAGGAGGCCACATGATCAGTAACGGAGTCCTGTAGTTCATAGGGGGTATTTGAGATGCGGGGAGAAATGGGCAGGGCCTGAAGAATAGCCTGCTTGGCAGACTGGAATGCCCTTTTCTGATCGTCACCCCATAAAAAGTCTGCTTTCTTTCGGGTAACCTTATATAGAGGACGTAAAAGCAATGCAAAGTGTGGAACATGGCGTCGCCAGAATCCCAATAACCCCAGGAAACGCTGGGTCTCTTTTTTGTTAGTAGGAGTGGTCAAGACTGCGATCTTATTGCGAACTTTATCGGGAACCACCTGTTCTCCAGAATGCCACTGAATTCCAAGGAAGATAACTGTTTGGGACGAGCCCTTTACCTTGGCGGGGTTAATGGCCCACCCTCTTTGCATCAGGGTATTTTGGACACTCTCCATACCCTCCTGTACCATCTCTTCCGTGGCCCCTTGGATCATCACATCATCAATATAATGGTGAATTGAGAGGGAAGGCGATACTGGCACCGTCTCCAAATCACGGGCAATTAGGCTGTGGCAAATAATGGGAGAGTGTACATAGCCCTGAGGGAGGTGCGTGAAGGTATACTGGTGTCCCTTCCAGGTAAAGGTGAACTGATCCTGTGAGTGTACAACTATAAGAATACTGAAGAAGGCATTAGCGAGATTAATGACAGCATACCATGTTCCTGAGTTCGCAGTAGCAATGTTTTCAATAAGGGTAACAATGTCTGTAACTGCCGAAGCCAGTGGTGGGGGATGTTTGTTCAAAAAACGATAGTCAACTGTCATTCTCCAGGAGCCATTCGGCTTCTGCACCGGCCAAACAGGGTTATTAAACGGCAACGTTCTGGACCTCACTACCCTTTCTTCTTGCAAAGCATCAATGGTGGCAGTAATCTCTTCCTGCCCCCAAGGGAGGCGATATTGTGGAATGCACACTGGTTTCGGGGGGGTGAGGCACCATCACAGGATCCCACTTAGCCCGACCCACCACTAGTCTTTTAATAATAGTCCGAATTCCAAATGTAAATCCCCCTTGGCTAGTATTAAGGGCCGTACCGGCCAACATATTAATACCCAGGATATACTCGTCAGTGGCAGCCACCAGGGCATATAACCATATAGGGGAAGGGCCATCACCCACCGTGGCGCGGACTTTTATTTCCTTCGCTAGGGTGATCGCACCTCCCATCCCCTCTATTCAAAATGTCGGTCCAGTCCAGAGGTCGGGGTTACCAGGAATCACCGAGTGCTCCGCATCGGTGTCGACCAAGGCCAAATATTGGCAGTCATTACCCTCACCCCAATGGATTATTAACGGTATGTAGGGCCGCGGGTCCTCGTGTATCCGCCGTATCTCAATGGAGTGGACATGGGGGCCCTGCCCACACCCTCATGCTTTAGTAGCATTCGGGGGCTTCCAGGCCCACATGCCACTATTATCCATAAGAGGCTTTTTAACCAATTGTTGTATCTCATCACGGGTAACTGGAGCAAGAGAAGCTGACTTGATAGGAGCAGCAGTGGGAGCAGAAGGCACAGCTGGGCCAGGAGGACTCAGCAGCTGGGGATGATGTTCCCCTGCCTTCCTCTTATAAAGGGCATAAAGGACCGCGGTAGGTTTCCCATCAATATCACTTTTAGGTACGCCTAACTTTAACAAGGTCTTGTCGGTCCCTTGTTAGCAGCAGCCCCTCTCTTTTCATCCTGCTTGTCTGATTTAACCTGGGTTGTACGTGAGTGGATTTTACCTCCCAACTCTAATTCTCTAAGCCCAGATAAGGCGTGCACTGCCTCAGACACAGGGTGCCCAATTAGCGGACTAGTTACGGACAGAACCAGTCCCCGTACAGTGAGTTGGGTGGAACTAACCAATCGGGTATGCATTCCGGCAGTGAATATCTCTTCATCAGGGCTCCCCCCATGTACCCACAGCCTCAAACGCCCTGCATGTAAGGCAGAGGCCAGGGCCTGCTGACAAATTACTGCTATACCCTCCTCTGGGATTCCCCAATTGTTCTGCAAATGTAAATCCCAATCTACTGGTGATGGGTATACATGTAGCAGGGCATCACCTAGAGTAGTAAGTAAGTAATCCACCTCTCTCCCTCTACCCCGCAGCTCAGCAATGACCCGGATATCAGTAGTCAATGTTCCTAATCCCAACAATTCCTCAGGGGTTAAATATACATTACCCCCTCCTTGCTCCCAAACACGCAGGAGCCAGACCGCCAGAGTTTCTCCTGCCTTTTGCCTAAATCGATCTCCAATGGCAGCGAAGTCACATATCATTGACTGTTTCCGACCCTTGTTCCCACTTTGACCCACAGGGTCCTTTGCCCAGTGGACGGGATGAGGCCTAGGCCATCTCGTAGAGGGGGTCGGCCATAGAGCATAAGCAGGGGTTCGGGTATTTTCCCCTGGGTCCGCTTGGGAGACCGGGGTATCTATCCTTTCAATCTAGAGAATGGATTACATCATCCACCCTTCCGTCTGTTTGGGAAGTCTGCTGTCTTACGGGGTATGCGTGAACAGCAGGTGTAGAGGGCAGTATGTTAGACACATGCTGAGGAGAATCTGCATTATTACCATGGTCATCATTCCAAATATTCCCGTCCCATTCATCAATTACATCAGGATCGTCGCTATTCCTTATCATGGCACGAATACGATGTACGATGTACTCCATGCCTTTCTTTATCTGCACAGAGCTGCTGCCGGGGTTTAATATTACGGCAGATTGTTTGGACATGCTTATCCTCCCATTCTTTGGCTAGACCCTGACTGGTGCGAACAATCTTGCTCATCATGGAAAAGCGTTGTCGCAGGGCTTCTAGTTCCTCCATTAGTTGCTCTCTCTTATGCTGAGATTCTACTTCTTGCTGAACTGGTTCTGCTGAACAGAGTGGCGTAAGGCTGTGGCCAGCAGCCAAAAACCATTTGTTAGCATCCCCTTTTTACCAGGAAATTTACTTTCTCGAAGGAGAGTGGCAACCCGCTCTAACTTCTCATCCCAACTGAGGGGTGGTCCAAACAAGGACAGGGTATTGGCCAATATGCCAAACCCATCGTCTTTGGAAGTCCATCTCGGAATCAAGAACTGCTCAGGGCTCACCTCTTTCTTTTGGCAAAACATCTTGAGACCAACCCTGCTCACAGCGCCAATTGTCCTGGGCAAACTTGGACCTCTCACTTTGTTCGTTTTAGATTGGTCACAGTGTTTAAGCTACCGAAAGAAAATAGACACACACACCGAGAGCAGTTCAGTTTATACAAATGTTTATTACAAATTCAAAAGCTGATTTCAAACTACAATACGCTAGCCCTTCCCAATTATACTTATCAATGCCTGGACTGGTCCCTACTGCCGAAGCGATGCAACAACTGCACACGTAGTAGGTTGTCGGGTCGCCAGTAGCAGCTTCTCCACCTCCCTCGACTGGGACATTAACTGGACTCTAGAAGTTCTTCTTCTTGCTGAGAGATTTTGCCACCTCTTGGAGAGTCTCAAACTTCAGCAGTGGGACCATGGCTTATATTACCCAAAAGTTGTTTACTTCATAGCTTAACTCTTTGAACAAATGATTTAATTATCTTCAAGATCTCCTGACAGTCTGCGACCAACAAAAGAAAATTGCATCTCTGGGCCTCATGGTGGAATTTAGATGTGTCTTCTGATTCAACTGCATCCTGGGCCCCGTGGTGGAATTTAGGTATATCTACTAATTCATATGCATCCCTGGCCCCTCAGTGGAATTTAGCTTATGTCTGCTGATTCTAAAAAACAAGCAGGTTCTCAGCCTTGCAGAAGCAAAGGCTGCAAAACTAAAAAAACACGGTTTAAATCTTCCATTACAGCACCAAATCCTGGTGAAGTTCATAAATGTTAAATTCCGTGCACAGTATAAGAATTGCCTGCAAACAGTGAGCTTGGAAGCTCATTCTTCAAGTGAAATTGGACTGTGAACCAAAGAACTTTTCTAAATTTATCAACATCCATTGCTGCTGTTTTTTCAATTGCCCACGAAAACTCGCATTTCAATCAACCAGACAAGACCTCATAAAATGTTATGAGCCCAGAGGACCCCAAAACCCAGCAGCAATAGATATTCACCATAACAAATGGTTTCTTAAACAAAAGTTGCTTTTAATTATTTTTAAACATGAAACAGAATCAAACTTTAACATCTCTATTATTATTAACTTACTTAACTTACCCCCCTTCTAATTCGGAGCACACATGAATGAGGAAAGTACAAATACAGAGGATTATAGTAAAATATATAGATGAGGGAAAATTTGTTGAGTGAGACTCAAAAGATTTTACAGAGGATAGATCTGGTGAGTTGCAGTTGGAATTGGAGAAATTGAGGGTGCAAGAAGAGAGAAACATAATTTTGAGTTGTAGAGACAACAATACGAGACCGTCCAAGCTGAAAGGCAAAGAGAAGAGGCTGCCAAGTAAAGAGCAGAGCCTGAAAAACAGATGATATTTCAGGCAGAGGAAGCTGAAAAAGAGGAAATATGAGTTAGAGGTAGCTGAAAGACAAAGAAAATATGACTTGGAAAAGATTGAAAGGGACAGACTGTATCAATTAGAGAAGATGAAAACTGAGAGGGAGGAAAGTAAGAGAGCTGAGGCTGTAACTCCTGGGGAGAGGTTCTTGGTTAGTAGAGGTAAATCTTTTGATGAGCGAGATACAGATACATATTTTCAGCTTATTTAAAAGGTCGCTGAGAGCTCAAGATGACTAAAAGAAAAGTGGCCTCTAATGCTCCAAAGTGTATTGAAGGCCCATTTTTCTGGCCTGGTTTGTGGAAGGATGTTGTAAATTGGTGCAGGACATGTCACTTTTGTAAGGTTGTGGGGAAACCTAAACAGGGTTTTCCATTGGCTCCATTGCAACCTTTTTCTGTTGTTGGGGAACCTTTCATCAAAGAAGAGGTAGAAGGACTGCTTCAAGAAATCTCTTGGAGCCTGCCACATAGACAACCGCCAGTGGGCTGATATAGCCTCAAACCGTGCATCTTGGCGCCTCACAGTTTGGCGGGCAGCAACTTCCTTTGAAGAAGACTGCAGAGCCCACCTCACTGACAAAAAACAAAGGAGGAAAAACCCAACACCCAACCCCAACCAACCAATTTTCCCTTGCAACCGCTGCAACCGTGCCTGCCTGTCCCGCATCGGACTTGTCAGTCACCAACGAGCCTGCAGCAGACGTGGACATACCCCTCCTAAATCTTCATCCGCGAAGCCAAGACAAAGAAGAAATAGGCCCCTTGCAAAAAACTAAGCCTGGAAATCAGTACTTATTAACAATTATGTGTACAGCATTGAGATTTCTAGAGGATATGCCATTAGAGAATATTAAAGCCAAAACAGTGGTAAAGGCCCTGGAAAGATTTTTCAGTTTTTGGATTACCTAAAGGGATCCAGAGGGATCAAGGGGTCTTTCAACAGTTGATTTATGAGTTGAGAATAAAGCAGATCACTTCATCTGTGTATCATCCTGACACTCAGAGAGCTTAGGAAAGATTTCAATCTACTCTTAAAAATATGAGAGATTTATTGTCTGGAGAATGGAGGAGATTGGGATGAAGGTATTCATTTATTGTTATTTGCAGCAAGGGAGGCTGTGCAGGAGTCATTAGGTTTCAGCCCCTTTGAAATTGTGTTTGGCCATCAAGTTAGAGGCCCTTTGATGTTAATAAAAGAACAGTGGATTAATGAGGATGTGAAGTTGTATTTGCTGGATTATGTTTCTAAATTTAAGGATAGGGTACAAAAAGTGTGGACTTTGGCTCGAGAGAATTTAGAAATGGCTCAAGGTAAAATGAAGCATTTATTTGATAGGAAAGCTCATGAGGAATTTTAAGACAGGAAGTAAAGTTTAGATTTTATTTCCAACACATGACAATGCTTTGAGAGCTAGATTTACTGGACAGTATATCTTTAAATCAAAACTGAATGATGTTAACTATGTTGTTAACACTCCAGATCGAAGGAATAAAACTCAGGTTTGTCACATAAATATCTTGAAACCTTATTATGAGGATAAGGGTAGTGGAGAACAATCTGTATCTGAGGTGTTAATTGCTGAGAGGGTTGAGGAAGTTATGGATCATAAGATTATGGGAACAGAATCTTGTGAGAATATCCTTAAAGAAACCATGGTTCCTGTGCACCTGTCTAACTCAGCATTTTTGGAAAATTTGGAGGAAAAGTTAGGCCATCTTAAGTCACAAGAACAGATGCAGTTGGAAGAATTAATTTTGAAATATACAAATTTGTTCCCTGTTGTGCCGAAAAGGACATCAGTGATTTATCATGAGGTGGACATGGGAGAAGCAAGTTTCATTAAACAACACCCATACAGAATAAACATTCAGAAAAATAAAATCATGGATCAGGAGGTGGAATACATGTTGGGAAATTATATTGATGAGAAAAGGAGGTTTTACCAGAAGCATGTATTCAAACAGTGGAAATTAAGGAGAGCAGATGTACCAAACCTGGTAAGGGTGTCATAGATGTTTTCAAACCTTTTATGCCAGAAGGCTTGGTTTCAGAAAGGAGGGAGAATTGCAGGTTCCTGTTAAAATTCTTAGAAATACTGGGGCTGCTCAGTCACTGTTAGAAAGTGTTTTAACTCTGGATCAAAGGACTGACATGGGAGACAACTTTGATTAAAGGTGTTGGAGGTGAGGTGGAGTCAATATCTCTTCACAATATAGTGATAAATTCAGAGTTAATTAAAGAACCTGTTGTAGAAGGAGTAATTTTAAAATTCCCCATGCAGGATGTCTCATTTACATTAAGGAATGTTTGGCAGAGGATAAAGTTGGGTCAGTTTCAAGATTAAAAAATCGGCCTAGTAAGGATGAAGTTGAAAAGGATTGTGAGATGTATCCTGAATGTGCTGTAACAAGGTCTTTGTCTAAGAAAATGATGAGAGCTGAGGAAGATCCAGTTGATAGAGACTTGCCCAGTGCTTATAAAATAGCTTTGAAAGAGCAGGATAATTGTGAGAGTAAGAATTTCTCTTTGTCAAGAAAAGAGTCAATTCAGCAACAGAAAATAGATACAGATCTTATGGACCGAGGTGAAAAGAAGTTAATGAATAGGCAATTAAAGAAATGACTTGTGCATATTACTTGAAGGGTGAAATGTGAATGAAACCTTGTTTAGAGGAATAAGGTAGTGGAGAGCAATCTTTATCAGTGGTGTTAGTTGTTGGCAGGGTTGAGGAAGTTATGGATCATAAGATCATGGAATCAGAATCTTGTGAGGGTAACCTTAAATAAACCATGGTTCCTGTGCACCTGTCTAACTCAGTAATTTTGGAAAATTTGGAGGAAAGGTTTGGCCATCTTAATTCACAAGAACAGATGCAGATGGAAGAATTAATTTTGAAATATACAAATTTGTTTCCCGATGTGCCAAAAAGGACATCAGTGATTTATCATGAGGTAGACGTGGGAGATGCAAGTCCCATTGAACAACACCCATACAGAATAAACATTCAGAAGAGTAAAATCATGGACCAGGAGGTAGAATATATGTTGAGAAATGATATTATTAGACCTTTTAGAGTCTCAGATTAGAGTTCTCCTTATATTTTGGTACTGAAACCAGATGGAACTGTTAGGTTCTGTACAGATTACAGGAAGGTTCATTCAGTAACTAAAACAGATGCTTATCCTATTCTGAGAATAGATTATTGTATTGATAAAATTGGGAGAGCTAAACTTCTTACTAAGTTGGATTTGTTGAAGGGTTACTGGTGTGTGCCTCTAACTGAGAGAGGAAAAATATTTCAGCTTTTCTTACTCCATCTGGTTTATACGAGTATAATGTGTTACCTTTTGGCATGAAAAATGCCCCTGCATCATTTCAAAGGATGATTAATTCAGTTATCCAAGGGTTAACACATACAGATGCTCATATTGATGACTTGGTCACAAAAAGTGACACAGGGGAAGAACATTTAAGGGAATTGGACAAATTGTTTTCAAGATTATCCAAAGCAAACTTAACTGTTAATTTAGCAAAGAGTCAATTTGCAAATGCCACTGTAATAAACTTGGGTTATGTAGTTGGTCATGGCAAAGTTGCACCTATTTAAGCTGAGTGAATGCAATTTCTGAGTTTCCTATTCCCAATGGCAAGAAGGCAGTGAGAAGGTTTTTAGGAATGGCAGGATATTATAGGAAGTTTTGCAGAAATTTTGCAGAGGTTGCTCTTCCTTTAACCAAACTTTTGAAGAAAGGGGAGAAATTTCTATGGACTAAAGTTTGTCAGACAGCATTAGAAAATTTAAAGGAGAGGCTATGCTATTACCCTGTGTTAAAATCTCCTGATTTTTACAGACCATTTTCTGTTGCAGTGGGCGTGAGTGAGGGAGCAGCAGGTGCAGTTTTATTGCAAATACATAATTAAATTGACCATCCAGTTGCCTACTTTAAAAAAAAATTAAATATTAATCAAAAGAACTATTCCACTATTGAAAAAGAACTGTTGTCTATTGTACTGTTTTTTCTGTGCCGAATTTTGATGTATATCTCAGTACCTCTCAGGAACCAATTGTTTTTTTAAAACTTTATTGAACAAAATATAAAATACAAATAAAGATTAAAATTTAACAATACATGATTTTCTCCCTATATATCTTCCTTCCCCCTCCCCTTCCCTCCCTCCCAACCCCCCTAATATGTACCCCAATGAAAAAATATTTTAAAAACTGAGCTAAAGTGTATATATATATATATATATATATATATAGATATAGATATATCTATAGTTTATTTAATGATGTGGAGAGTGCCAATCTCATCTAAAGAAAAAAGCCATTATATTCCCAAACTCAGACATTTCAAATATGGATTTCACATTTTAATAAAGAAATAATAATTATTACATAAATTATGTGTTCTTTTCCAATGGAATTCAAAATTTCAACTCTGTGTGCCATCTTTGAATGTTCAATTCAGTTTCATTCTTCCACGTAATTACTGTACATTTCCTAGCAACTGGTAAAGCTAAATGAATAAATGCCATTTGAAATTTGTCTAATTTTAAACCTAAAGTCAATGTTGTGGTATATCCCAATAAAAATAATAATGGATAAAGTGCTAATTTAAATTTGAATAAACCAAAAAGATGTCACTTTTTCACAAAGCCAAACTGATTGTAGAAAAGTACCAATCTCTTTTCCACATTGGAAACACACATCTGAAGAACTAAAACCATATCTTTTTAAATTCTCAGGAATTAAATATAGTTGATGTAAAAAAATGATAATCTATATCTCAGATTGATTAATCTAGTCATACTATCTTCACTCTCCCATTATCCTCATTCTCCCATTTATTTTTCATTTTATACAAATCAGGTTTAGTAATCTTCTGTTACACAAATCATACATTTCTGAAATAAAACCTTTTTCAACCCCATCAGTTAATAAAAGATCAAACTTACATTGTTTAGGTTATTTCAACTCATGCCCTAAATTATCTAATAACCAAATATGAACTTGATAATATGCAAACAACATGTTTGACATAATTCCAAACTTTTCCTTTAAACTATTAAATGACAAAAATTATCCCTCTTCATAACATCTCCCACCAATCTGATACCCTTCTGTTCCCATGATCTCAAATAATGATTATTCACTGAAAAAGGAAATAATTTATTATGACATAATGGGGTTTTAACCAAAATTTTACCTTTAGTTCCAATAATTTGGTCCCTACTATATCATATCTCCATCAAATGCTTCAACACAGGTAGATTATAATTTTGTAGAAGACAAGGATTCCATTTATAAACATTTTGTTCTGAAATCTGGGCCAATTCAACCTTAGACCAAATAGGGGATTGATCCATATCAAACATCCTATTAATAAATTTTAACTAGGCTGCCTCATAATGATTCTGAAAATGTGGTAATTGAAGTCCCCCTAAAGCATACTTCCATGTCAACCTTGATAATTTAACTTTCCATAAATATAACTGTATCATTGTGTTTAATTCTTTACAAAATTCCTTTGGAAGCTTATAGATTGAAAAAGATACTGTATATGAGGAAAAATATTCATTTTAATACAATTCACACACCCCAATAAAGTTAATGGTAAATCTTTCTACCTATTTAAATTAAATTAAATTTTATTTAATAAAGGTATATAATTTAGCTTATATAAATGTTGATAATCGAAATCAATAACTATTCCTAAATATTTAATCTTATTTAACCATCAAAATTGTGTCATCTGCTTACAATCTGAATATTCCTCATTTGCTACTGGCAATATTTCACTTTTCTCCAATTAGCTTTATAACCTGAAATGTCCCCATACTGCTCCAATCACTTTTGTAGATAACCCAGAGATTCTTTAGGAAGTGTTAAGTATATTAAAACATCATCCACAAATAAATTAATTTTATATTCATCTAAATCTACTTTAATACATTCAATATTAACATCTTGTCTAATTGCTTGAGCCAATGGTCCTATTACTAATGCAAATAAGGCTGATGGCAAAGGGCATCCTTGTCTAGTCGAACTAGTTAACATGAATGAGGATGATATTTGTCCATTTGTCACCACCCTGGCTGATGAATTCTTATATAAAGCTTTAACCCAACCAATAAAGAGCTTAAATTTCTCTCAAACTTTAAGTAAAAATAACTCCATTCCAATCTATCAAAAGCTTTCTCAGAATCTAAAGCTACTATCATTGGTTGATTGAGTGGCTTTCTAGAAGCATTAATCAGAGAAATTAATTTAGCAATATTAACTGCTGAATATTTATTCTTAATAAACCCATCTACATGAACCAACTGTGGCAAAAATTTAGCTAATATATTAAGTAAAACCTTAGCTACTATTTTGTAATCTACATTCAATAAAGAAATTGGTCTGTATGAACCAACTTTTAATGGGTCTCTGTCTTTTTTTTGGAATAACACTAATTAATGCTTTAGAAAAAGATTCCAGAAAAAAAACCCAGTATCAGTCGCTTCTTTCAAAGCATCCATAAATACAGGAAGCAGTAAATCATGAAATTCTTTATAGAATTCTGAAATAAATCCATATTAACCTGATGATTTCCCACTTGGCATAGACTGCAAAGCTTCTTTCATTTCTAAATCAGTAAAAAAAATATCCAACTCTTTCATATTTTTTCTTCCAATGATGGTAAATCCAAATCTGACAAAAATGTCTCAATTCAGGCATTATCCTGCACCACCCCAGAAGTATACAAATCCTCATAAAACAAACTAAATTCTTAATTAATCTCCTGGGGTTTGTAGGTAATAACTGAACCTTTTCTAACTGCATTTATTGTCCTGGAAACTTGTTCTATCTTCAACTGCCATCCTAAAACTTTATGGGCACGTTCCCCTAACTTATAAAAACATTGTTTAGACCTTTGTAATAACTTTTCAAATTTATAAAGTATTATAATGTAACTTTAATTTAGTCAAAAAAGCCTTTTTATCTTCCATCGAATTTTGTGGTAACTCCTTTTCTAAAACATTAATTTTCTTCTCCAAATTTTGACTTTCTACCAAATATTGTTTTTTAATTTTAGTTGAATAACTAATAATCTGAACTCTCAAATATGCTTTTAAAGCATCCCATAAAATAAATTTACTTTGTACTGAATCTTAATGAATTTGTAAAAAAGATTTAAAATGATCTCTAATATATTCAATAAATTCAGGTTTCTTTCACAACATTGTGTTAAATCTCCAACAATATGTAGTTCCTCCATTTTCAGAACCTATATAACAAGATTAATAATAAAAATGATTAGACAAAATTCTACTTTTATATTCAGCATGTGCATTACAACTACCTTGTAATTGTGCTGATACTAAAAATAAATCTATTCTAGAAAAAGGTTTGTGTCTAGCTGAATAAAAAGAAAAATCCCTCACTGTCGGGTGTAATCTCTTCCAAATCTCTACCACATTTAAGTCTTTCATAATTATTGACAGTTGCTCAGCCATCTTTGTTCTCTTCAGATTTTTTGGAGTTTTTTTCCAATGACAGATCCAAACAATTAAAATAACCTTAATGGAATATTTGGGAGATAAACGGATAAAGTTAGAGTAGGTTACATATACATATACATATACACACACTTTAAAGCAGATCTTGTTTGAAGTACTGAAGAATTCATATTGAGGAACTTTACAGAAACTATGGAGAATGTTGTGCACATTTCACGTCAGTGCTAATTGAAAAGATGTTATTAAAGCAACAAGCAGGAGACACTCTGGCTGTTGAAAGCTCTTTGCAAGGGTTTTGACAGAGTGCATAGAAAGGTCACTCCTGGGTTTTTGTTTACCTAACAACAACAGCTTAACCAAGAAGACTAACTCCTATTATTTGCTGGAGAAGGTCAGGGGTTTTGCAAGTGAGAAAGTCACATGGGCTTTCTGGCAGTTGGAGAGAGAGAGAGAGAGAGAGAGAGAGAGAGAGAGAGAGAGAGAGAGAGAGAGAGAGAGAGAGAGAGAGAGAGAGAGAGAGGAAGAGAGAGAGAGAGAGAGACTGGGCAGACAGCTGAAATAAGCAGGAGAAGCTGGTTGGAAATGAAACAAACTCCAAGTGGTGGATGGCTGGAAGTGCTATCTGTCTGATGTTTCTCTTGGAGTAATAGGAACAGAAAGGAACTCTGTGGTAGCCTGCTGAAAGTTAGTTAGCTTTTACATTCGATTCAGTCTTCGCAACAGAGTAGAGTATTGGTTGTAAATTGAATTTTTTTTTCAGAAGTGTGGACAGCGATGAATGTGGATGATGAAGGGTTTTTAATGGAATTGTTTTTAAATCTGAATGAAGCGAATGAGAATGTTCTGGTGGGTGGTGTGTTATGAGCCCAAAAGACCCCAAAACCCAGCAGCAATAGACATTCACCAAGACCCTGATGGGGCAAGTTTCATCAGCAAGACATTGAGGTGACAAATGGTGGTTCCTCAGTTGTGGAAATCCTGGAATAAGAAATCTCTCTCTGCAAACCTTCCTGAGTGGTAAACATTTACCTTTCGAGCACCAAACCCTGGTGAACTTTATACATGTTGAATTCTGTGCACAGTATAAGAATTGCCTGCAACTAGAAATTTGGAAGAATGAGAAGTGAGATTGAACTCTGAACCAAAGAACTTTTCTTACATTTACATACACATTACATATGCGTGCGCTTAGAATTAGAAGGGGGTTAAGTTAGGTTAGTTAAGCTAATAGAGAAAAGTGAAAGTTTGATTTTGTTTTCATGTTTTAAGATAATTAAAAACAACTTTTGTTTAAGTAACTACTTGTCTTGGTGAATGTCTATTGCTGTTGGGTTTTGGGGTCCTTTGGGCTCGTAACACACCACCCACCAGAACATTCTCATTCGCTTCATTCAGATTTAAAAACCCTTCATCACCCACATTAGGTGCATAAACATTTATCGCTGTCCACACTTCTGAAAAAAATTTAAATTTACAACCAATGCTCTACTCACTGTTGCGAAGACTGAATTGAATGTAAAAGCTAACTAACTTTTTATGTATTAAAATAGCCACACCTTTTGCTTTTGAATTAAAATGAAATGCTATTACGTGCCCTACCCAGTCTCTTTTCAATTTCTGATGTTATTTTTCAGTGAAATGTGTTTCTTGTAAAAAAGCAATATCAATCTTCATCTTCTAATATAAGCTAATTCTCATTTCCTTTTAATTGGATTATTAAGCTCATTAACATTAAAATTTGCAAATATTAAATTAGCCATATCTCTAAATCACCCCACACGGCTCTACAATTAAAAAAAAGCTCCTTCAAAAAAATTTTTTAAACCCAAAAAAGAAGAAAAAAACACAAAAGAAACAAAAACAAATACCCCCCTCAAAAAAGAAAAACTACAACAAATAGTGTAGTAACTCCCTCAGTTATATGGGTGTGGCCAATGCCACCACTGGCAGATGACTTCAGAAGTGGCAGAATTGTTCACCTCCCTCCAAATCAAACACTACTGAAAAAAAACATATTTTTCATGTTTGACCTACTTCTTTCAATATACAATCGACTTGATCATCATCGTCGATATCAATCAACTGCAAAGACTCCAACTCTTTCTTTCCATTCTTCACCTCTGAAAGCTTCACAAGTGGCTGATTCATCAAATCCTGATGACCTATTGTCTGGCAAAGAATTAACAAAAGTTAAAGCATCGTAATCATTTTCAAAAAACTGAGCTTGATAATTCCCGTAAAAACCCTTCAATACTGCCGGATACCTTCTTCCATTATACAGCTTTAGCTGAATTAAATTCTTTACGTCATTTGATTATATCATGACTTAAATCAGCATTAAAAAACACCCTATTAACCTTAACCATTAAAGGGCTCAGATTTTTCCAGGCATTTTGCACAGCGAGACACAAAATCATCCCACGGTCCTGATACCTAGGAAAAAATATTTCCTTATCACTCGGTGTACTCTATTTAATTCCAAACAGTCCAGAAATGCCTCAACCCCCAACACCTCAGGAATCCATTTCTGAAAAAACTTTACTGCTTCTGGTAGCCCCACGGTTTTAATATTGTTTATGTCAACTCTGATACTCCAACGAATCTATCTTCTTCAACAGCTCCCTCTTTTGAATTTCCCAACCAGTAAAAGAATCCTCAGTGTGATCCATTCTTTCCTTATACTGATCCACCTGATCTTTACAGTCAAAAAAAGCTTCTTCAATCTTCTTAAATTTATCTTGCACATTATCAACAGCCTTCAAACATTTATTAACATCCATTTTTTACTGACGAGACATCTGTTTTTCACGGTTGAAATTTCACCACATATGTCATTAATTTTCCCTTTGATTTCAACAAATTGCTCATTAACAGCAGCAAAATCTTGATTCAATTGCAAAGCCAAATTTTTCAACTGTTTGGCAATGTCCATTAAAACTGGATTTGTAGCTTCAGCTCCAACAGATGCAGATGTTAAAACTTGAGGCCTAACTTCCATTAGTCTCGCTGCCTCCGTAAGTAGTTCTTCTTCCTCTTCACCTGGCTCTGGACCACTTGACTTCAGGTCTGGGACCCCCCCCATCCCTCGCCGCTGGGCTGACCTCATCGGGGCGGCAAAGGCCGTGTCCTGCCACAGCCCAAGCCCAGTCTAATAACATGACTGGCTCATCCGCAGCACACATGTGAGCGTCACCAGACAAGTCGCTGTGCACGGCCAGGTCATTGGCCACATACATGCACCCACTACTGTGCATGTCGCTGCGTGCCTCTGGCCCGCCAACCGTGCATTGGTCTCTGTGCATGCTCAGAAAATAAGACAGGAGCACCAGGAACGTCGGCACCATCTTGGAGATCAGGATGCAAGGTAGGCGCCGGCGTTATGTTTAACCTGCTGGAGGAAGTCCTCTGAGGCTTGGACATCACTTCACTTGACTCCTGAGGCTCCTTTTGGAAGGTAGGGCAAGGTTCTTCTTCACTTTCAGCTCATTTAAATGTCGTTTTCTTCACTAGTTATCTTTTTATTTTCTTCATTGCTGCTATAGTCAATGTTTAATCAACTTCTTAACACTTTTTAAAAATTTTGTCAAACATTTATAAGTCGGGGAGAGGAGTTTTCTAACGTCTTTTTCCTATGCCATCTTGCCACACCCACCTCAGGAACCAATTGTGATATTTACTGACAATCCTCTGGTGTTTTTGAATAAAATGAAGAACAAAAACAGAAGATTGTTAAACTGGAGTTTAATATTACAAGAATACAATTTGCAAATTATTCATATCAGGGGTTCAATTAATGGCAGATTTTTTGACAAGATGTTAAAATTGATTCTGTATTAAAAATACTCTCAACATCGTTACTTTAGTTCAGTTATAACTGAATTTTAACTCAAGAGTTAAAATTCCTTTAAAGGGGGAAGGTGCGACAGAATATTTAGGAATATTTTTGAGAGATATATTAAGAAAAGTTAGAGTATGTTACATACACACACTTTAAAACAGATCTTATTTGAAGTACTGGAGAATTTCATATTTACAGAAACTGTGAAGAATGCCTATGGGTGGGTGTTAATTGAACTGCTGTTGTGGAAATAAATGAACTATTGTCTTTAAAAACAAAAGCTCAGACATGCTATCTGCTGAGCATCACTGCCTGGTACCAACTATCAGGACAAGAATTAACCCGAGAGGGTTGTTAACTCGACCTGCGACATCACAGGCACCAGACTTCACTCCATCAAGGACATCTACTGAGTCGATGTCTTAAAAAAGCAGCCTTATCCTTAAAGACTCCCACCCAGGCCATGCCCTCTTCACTCTGATACCATCACGAAAAAGGTACAGGAGCCTATAGTTGAGCACTCAATGGCACAAGGGCAGCTTCTTCCCCGCTGCCATTAGATTCTTGAATGATCAATGAACCACAGACACTGCCTGACTTTCCATGCACTGTTATTTTTATTTTTTATAGTAATGTTGTAAGATGGTTATAATACGAATGCTGCCATAAAACACCAAATTTCATGTTTGTGACAATGAAAAATTGATGTGTGTGAAGGAATATAATTATATAAAAAGAAAGGGGAGGGCAATAGGTCAGAGATTGGTAGATAGATAGATAGATAAATAGAGAGATAGAGAGAGAGAGAATTCACTTAATTAGTGGCAGATAGATAAAGTTCACTTAACTATTGACCTAATGTGAACACTCAACCTCCCCTCACTTGTCAGGAAGGCACAACCATAAAATATTTGCAGGAATGTACCCTTGTCTCAAATTATTGAGATAGGAGAAATTAGATGGGCAGGTTTTTTTTCATGGACTGCAGTGTGACAGTATAGGCGTGAAATTAAGAGGGCACAGCCTTCCTTCCCATGACAGCATTCTGAACCCACAGATTATAATTGAAGGTAAGATAGGGAAAATGTAATGGGGTAAAATGTGAAGCCTGCAGATGCTGGTATTGGAGTAAAAACACTCAGAAATGTTGTAAGAACTCAGCCAGTATCACAGTATCCAAAGGATACATTGGAGCTGGCTGCTACAAGCTATGGCTCTGTGGAGCCTATAGTGCAGGAGAGGTTCTAACTGTGTGCAGGTCAGTTCAGAAAGAATGACATGAACCCCAGTTGGGTGGAGTTAACACTGAGCTTTATTGGGCTCACAGCCCTGCTTTTATTCTCAAGATGAGGGGCATGGTCAAAACCCTCTCAGCACTGACTAGTGTGTTTGTGATCCGCTTTCCCTGATAGGCCAGTTAAGCTCTTTTGGTTGTGGCCAATTGGAGGCAGTGCTGTGGGCCTTGTGCAGCCTGCTGGATCGTTGCATTCGTCCTTCATTTTGTGAGGCCCCATAGGGGAGCTGCGAAGGGCTGCCACAATATTACTGACATTTTGAGCCTGAACCCTACTTAAAGGAATAAGCAAAAAACAGGAAGGCATTAGATCAAATACTATCAACTGGCTGGGGAAGGAGTCCAGACCAACAAAAGGTGCCAATTGCAAATGATAAGAGGAGAGGTGGACTTTGACACTGTTAAAGGAGACAGAGGGAAAAGGTAAGAGGGAGAGAGAGAGAGAGAGAGAGAGGAAAGGCGATGGAGGAAGTTGAGGGGGGGAAACATAAACCAGAAAAGTTGATGTTAATGCCATTTGGTTGGAGGGGGCCCAGACAGAAGATGCAATGTTTTTATAGATGACACTTCTCAGCTCCAAATATTTCGCAATCTCAAAAGATGTCATCTTCCAAGAGAAGTAAAGCCTCGATATTCCAAATTGTATCTTATTCACCCAAATAAATCAAACTTCATAATTGCAGCTGTAAATAGCTTTAATTTTTCATTGATCAAAGAGAATAAACATTTTCATAGCTTCGCACTTCATAAAGAGCATATTGTAAATGTTAATGAGACTCAACTTCAAACAAATATAAACAAACAAATATGATGATAAATGATTAATAATGAATAATAATGATTAATTCAAAGAAAAGTTTCTGGAGTGCTCACATCTCTTCCGTGGTCATTCCAAGAATGAGAACACACTCCTGGTCCACTAGGATATGACTACACTGTTATATTCTTAAAGG
This sequence comes from Narcine bancroftii, assembly GCF_036971445.1. NCBI lineage: Eukaryota > Metazoa > Chordata > Chondrichthyes > Torpediniformes > Narcinidae > Narcine > Narcine bancroftii. The sequence goes on from NW_027211909.1 coordinate 91,281, forward strand.
GAAAGACATAAAACATCCACAAATCATAAACACAAGGTTTGAACCTCTACAGTTTTTCCTCTTGTCAGACTAGCAGTGCATGGGACCATAGAACTGGTACTTGAGGGCAATAGTATATGGAAGTAGGGTAGGCAAATGTGGACAGCCATGTGGTTTGGAAAGTTTTGTGGGTGTAGGCTAGGTACAGAGACATTGAACAGACAGCGTTGTTGCATGAACGAGTTTGAATGAAGAAACTGTTTCCCTGCTGTATGTCAATTATTCAATGTGAATAAAACTCGGAATGTTTGGGAACATTTAGTTTAAAACTCATGCAAGTTTCAATGTGATTTACGCAGCTTCCCCGCTAATGTAAACAGAAAAGCAGCGCCCTGTTTCAGCTGCTCCCTGAATTTCCGCTGTGTCAGTGTGTAGATGCATGTGTTGGTGCACATACTGAGCATTTGCAAGATATATCCGAACTCCTGCAGTATATACATCGGCGTATTCAAATAGTGGTCTGTGTAACTATAGTTGACCATTTGCCAGTTCGTGGAATATACGAGAGGGAATCCACAACAATGTGAAATTGGCAGACAGACAGAACAACAAAACCAAGGACCTTCTCCTGTGTTTAATCTCCGGGTCCTCCTGTTTCTCACTGCCTTTCCGAAGTTCTCTGCGAACTTTATTTGCCCTTACGATGTGTCTGATGGTCAATCCATTGAACAAAAAAATTAAACCGATCGGTAACAACGGTGTAAAGATGCTGTCAAATATCTCGAATGCTTTCCACGCTGGTGAAGTGAAGTATTCAGCCTTCAACTCGCAATTCCACGGCACGCCGACAATTATGATCTTGGGCTCCATCATAAAATAAAACGGGACGCACCTGGCGCCGCTCACTGCGACCACAGTGACCGTAACAACGGCTGCCGTTCTCTCCCTGCAGTATCGTTCGCGCAGCTTCTGGCAACTGATCGCAATAAAACGATCGAATGTGAAACTCACTGTCAGCCAAACAGAGCAGTCGATGGTTGCAGACCCCAGTACACTTGTGACAGCGCAGACCGGGGTCATGTGCAGGAACCTCGTATAGGTATAGAGGTAATTAATCTGCTCCAATACAACAACCACTACAACCACCATCAGATCTGCCGTGGCCATTCCTACCAGGTAGCGGGTGATGCATTTCGAGAGTCCGCACTTTCCGCGGGACACGATCACAATCCCCATGATATTGACTGCGAGGAAGAAAAGAGAGTTAGTTCTGTGAGAGATGAGTACAACTGATATAAAAATATGAAAATGAAGAAACTAAAATTGATACATGGGTAGATGAATAAAGCCAGTACGAACAGGATAAGACATGGATATTAGAATGCAGGAAGCAGAATCAGTCTGAGTAAGATAAGAATCTCCTTAGACAGAATCAGCATGTTCACTGTATGAATGAGATAAGGATAGACAATAGATAATAGAATGTAGGAAGTAGAGTTAGTCTGAATGAGATAAGGGTCTTCTAGCCCCAGATAGAATTAGCAGGTTTGCATATGTAATTAGTAAGCCTTAGACAGTATTAGCCAGTTCTACATATGAAGGGGACACAGCCCTGAGGGTCGGGAAGGTGTAAATTAGAACAAGGACAGGTTTGTGAATAAGGACAATGAAGATAATGACATGATGAGACACCGACAGGATACCCCCTGGTCCTCCAAGAGCACAGAAACAGCACGTAGGCAGGCAGGATTGCCTAATGCCAAACCTCTCCAGGAGGCAGAAGAATGTAAGGGGGAGGGTTTTCCTATACTGAAATGAACTGTATAAAAGTTGGGTGAGCCCCAGTGTATGTGTGTATTCCCAGGGTAAGGGGAAGCACCCAACTTGGCATTGTTGTATAATAAATGTTCTTTGTTCTCAATTTTTGTCTCGAGCAATTTCTGTGAAGGTACTTCTGTTTCTAACAAATGGGGGCTCGTCCGGGATCCCACTCCCTCCACTGACAAAGTGCCCGACGACGGGGGTAGGTGCACCCCAGCTGATTCAGCTGGACTCACGGACGAAGGGTGACTGGTCAGTGGATGAAGCGAGTGATATCCGAGAAGAGGCATTGAGAACAAACAACGAGAGGACATTAAGGAAGCGCGCTAGAACTAGCTACTGGACCTCGGTAAGAGAAATTTTACTTACCTGTTAATATGGGAGGTGTGAATAGTAGGGAAGAGAATCCTGGTGAAGGATGTGAGAATCAGATAACCAAGCAAAGCCCGTTGGGATTAATGTTATCTGATTGGGGCGCGGGGAGAACCCGTGGAAAGGACAAACTGACCATGGTCAGGTATTGTTGTCTGGAATGGGTTAAAAGCCCGATTAAAGGGAGCTCTGTATACTGGCCAAAGCTCGGATCCGAGGATGACTGGATGTGTCAAGCATTGAACATCTGGCTCTATCAAAACCAAAGAGATAATATTGAGAGCAGGGAATATGCAGCCTGCTGGCTCAGGGGATCGTTTGATCAACTGGTTTTGAATGAAAAATAATGCAAGGACAAGAGAGATGAGGAACCTTTTGTCCCTGAACCACAAGGATGGGATGTGTTACATTCCCTTCCTCCACCTTATGTTCCTCCTATGCCGGCTCCTATCTTTCCCCCCCTCCTATGCTCCACCCTTCTGCACCTTCCCCTCCTCCCCCACAGCTAGAGAAAAGAGAAGAAAATAGGAGTGGTATGATGACCCGTTCACGAAGCACTCGATTACCACCTCTATTGACAAGAAAAAGAGGCGACTTTAATTCAGAAGTGTGAGACCCTCCAGGAACAAAGGGCAGAACCCTTTGATTCATTTCCCAGGGAGCAGGAACCTAGACCTAATAAGCCAGAAACTAACTGGATGAGACCTCTGCGGGAAGTTCCCGTGGGAGAGGGTCTCGGTTTCGTAAATGTACCCCTGACCAGTACAGAGGTGCGTAACTTTAAGAAAGATTAGATCAATTTTTGGGACCAAATGCATAGACCTGGGATGAGCTAACATCTTTCTTTAAAACACTGTTTACTTTGGATGAGCGTGGAATGATTCGCCAGGCAGGGATTAGAGTCTGGGATAAGGAACACCAAGGGAGACCAGAGGCGATACCCAGAGAAGCTAAATTTCCCCTGGCAAAACCAAATTGGGATAAGAATACTAATGATGGTTGCACATTAATGGAAGAATATAGGGTTAATTTGATAAAAGGAATCAAGGAATCTGTTCCAAAGGGACAGAATTTTAAGAAAGCATTTGAGGTTCCCCAAGGTCCCGAGGAGACCCCCTCTGCATTTCTGAATAGATTGCGTACGGCCATACAGCAATATAGGGGTCTGGGCATAGAATCCCCAGCAGGTGAACAACTAGTATTAACAGGTTTCATTACAAACTCATCCCCAGACATCAGAAGGAAATTACAGAAAACTGAGAATTGGCATGAGCAAGGAATAACCCAGCTTCTACAGATCGCACAAAAAGCATTTGTCCAGAGGTCTGAGGATAAGCAGAAAGGAAAGGCTAAGATTTTGATGCAGGCAGTCAAGGGAGTAGTGGAGGAACAACAAGGAAAGGGTAGGGACTGTGTGCCAGCTTCTGGACATTGGGAGAAGTGCCGGGAGTGGGAGAGTAAAGAACAGAGATAATTTCAAATCACAACTTCTCACTTCAGTCACTGACCAATAGTAATTAAAATTCATGCTGAAATGTAAATGTCATAAATGATCATTTATCAATACTGTAGAATGAGCGAATTTAACTACCAGTTAATTTCATTTTATGAAATAAATTGTATTCAAACATGATTTTGCACAGGGAGTATGTGAGAGTTGAACGATGTTATAACATTTGCAGGGAGAAATGTTCGTGCTAATAGGGTGAGTTCTATACGTCTTATTTTTAAGTGTATGTAAGATAAAGAAAGGATCTGATGTGTAAAGTTGCTGGATCAGCCAGTTGAAGGGGGAGTGTGCATGTCCCTTTAAGCGCATTGTGGCACTTGAAACTGACGCTTCAGGCTCCTGTCTTGCAGTTAGCAGTATGGAGCCCTATCAATAGATTTAGTAAATTTCTTCTACACATTCAGCAGTCAAGGTCCGTGAGTTTACAGATCGCCCACCTCTGGAGAATAAAGAAACCTCTGGGGATTCCAATAAGTTAATGATTGATTTCTCTGGTGCATTTTCCTCCGGAGTGAAATTAATGCCTCAGCACAATTTCTCTGTATTGCCGCTGTAATTTAGTTCATGATAACTTCCCCCATTCATCAGGTTTATATTTAAATCCGGTCGTGCAGAAGTTACATTGTAAATAATCACGGAGGTAAACACTGCGCGACTGGATTTAGCTTAAGGCAGAAATAAACCTGCGAACTGGTCTATGGTGGTGTGTGAGTACTGCAATAGGTGGAATATGATGTAAATTGGTGGCATAGTTCAGAACAATTGGGTGCATAGGAATAATAATATAATTAATAGCTCACAGATCTTGTACCAGATGCTATTCAGTATGTCTCGGCTTAACGACTGCAAAATTGGCATGTTACAGAGTGATTGGCATGGCACCAATATTTCTTGATTCAATAATGACTCCACAAACTCCAGGATTCATGCAGCAGAACTTTAAGTGGAATATAATAGAAACTAGCCTGTACTTAAATGCTTCATAAGATCATCTTTTAAATGTTTTTTTGGTGCCGGTTTTACAGACTGTTTTAAATAAGGCCAGCTCCTGTGAGCTGTGGCGCAAGGCATTTAATGTTTACAATTACAATAGCGATGCTAAATAATCGTCAAATTCGTTGCCGTCGGCAGTGACAAAGATATGTCTTATTCCCACTCGGCTATTTTAAAGAAAAATTCATTTAGAATAGAGTAAATTTCACTCGCCGAATCATTATGGCTAATTGTGTACTTAAGGCAGAACTAAAGGTTGAATATGTTTCATGTTCTCTCGCAGGGGCTCTTGTGCTGCAATGTCTGTTATGTACTCACTCTAACAAATTGCAGGTTGGTTGCCCCATACAGACAAGCAGCTTCAACTGTGTTTTAATAAGGTCTAATATATTCAAAACCCATGGAAATATGGTTTGTGTTTCTTTTTACAATAATTCTAAATATAACATTTACACTAACACAAAGAAAAGTCAGATTGTTATGGTAAATGGTATCTTGCCCCAGAACGATTTTGGAAACTATTGTTAAAAAAAAAACAGATAAGGCATTAAATTGCAGCTATTCACTTTTAATTAGCATTTCACCAAGTAAACAGGATCGTGAACTAATAAATCCTGGGAATACATTGGCAGTTAATTAAGACAGAAGGGTTTATTAGTTCCAAACCCACCCCTGGAGTATCCTATTCATTCTATTAAACCGGGTGATTGGGTTTATGTCAAAGCATGGCAAGATAACCAACTAAAACCTGTATGGGATGGCCGCTATTGTGTACTTTTGATTACAGACACTGCCGTGCGAATGAAAGAAAAAGGCTGGAGCCACATCCAACAAATTAAACCAGCTACCTAATAAGCCAGAAATAACAACATTGATAATCTACCCTCCACCTGGCGTGCAGTCCTTCATCCTTCTGATCTCAAAGTTACACTATGCCAGGATAAAGTGCCATAATGTTGTTTTTACCATTTACTGTATTGTTTACTTGTTGCTTCCCAATTTCTGGGACATCACTTAATTACTCACAATGTATTAAGTCCTCCCGGAATAGGGGCAGCAGAGGTGACATTTTTTTTTCCTTTAGAATGTAGACAAGGCATAGATATAATGTATAGTCATAATGGGATATGGGTTAACAAGGGATTCCAACACGGACCAGGGGAATTCAACAGCTTTAATGGAGTAGATTTAATTTGTATTTTAGCCTACACAGGTATTAAAGACAGGAGTTTTAAAGGGACAGCACAAAGGAGATGGTGGGATAAAGACAGACAGAATAGTAGTCAGGATGGTACATGTGGCAGAGATAGAGTTAATACATATGCTAATGTACACAGACAGGCTTGGACTCACAAGTTCAATGATACTTATGCTAATGTTAGCAGACAAGCTGCAACACACAGGTTAAACGATAAGAAACAACCCTCCCCAGCTTGGTCTCTTCTCAAACATCCTTTGGGTCCCTCAGGCATTCAGAATGACAAGCACCATCTCGTTAAGGGGAGTTCCAGTTGTAAATGACAAGAGCTGCTACAGAACACCACAGCTGCTTGGCATTTAAATCATTTAATCAGACTCCAGACAGCCTTGGACATCATCAAATGGAGAGCAATGGCCCTGAATTTAGGGGCTGAAGAAAAACGACAGATACGAGCCACACTTCAACAAAACTGCCTGGCTCTCGATTACTCGTTGGCTGCTGAAGGCAGCGTTTGTGAAAGACTGATTAAGGACAATGCTCACAACGGTCAGGCGGATAAAGACACTTCTTCAGGAGTTCGAAAATCTTCCCATGATCAGGTACAGACTTGGCAACCTTGGTCCGGTGGGGGATGGACTAGACTTTTATTGGTAACTGGAGTCTGATACCCACAAGCTGGACTCGCTATTCTGACCATTATGGTGCTCCCCTGCCTAAAGACTTGTGTTCACTTTTTAATCCATCGACCCCCTCGTCAGAACACTATCACCCAAAGAATGTATGTTTCCCAACTTCTATCTGATGACACTGAGACTGCAGTTCGTTTACTGACCAGCTGGGAAAAAGACCAAGATACAAATAATACATTTTCAGTTAAGAGATCAGTAATACTGATCTAAAAGAAAAGTGAGGATTGTGACAGATGAGTACAACTGATATAAAAATATGAAAATGAAGAAACTAAAATTGATACATGGGTAGATGAATAAAGCCAGTATGAACAGGATAAGACATGGATATTAGAATGCAGGAAGCAGAATCAGTCTGAGTAAGATAAGAATCTCCTAGCCTTTCGACAGAATCAGCAAGTTCACTGTATGAATGAGATAAGGATAGACAATAGATAATAGAATGTAGGAAGTAGAATTAGTCTGAATAAGATAAGGGTCTTCTAGCCCCAGATAGAATTAGCAGGTTTGCATATGTAATTAGTAAGCCTTAGACAGTATTAGCCAGTTCTACATATGAAGGGGACACAGCCCTGAGGGTCGGGAAGGTGTAAATTAGAACAAGGACAGGTTTGTGAATAAGGACAATGAGGATAATGACATGATGAGACACCGACAGGATACCCCCTGGTCCTTCGAGTGCACAGAGACAGCACGTAGGCAGGCAGGATTGCCTAATGCCAAACCTCTCCAGGAGGCAGATGAATGTAAGGGGGAGGGTTTTCCTATACTGAAATGAACTGTATAAAAGTTGGGTGAGCCCCAGTATGTGTGTGTATTCCCAGGGTAAGGGGAAGCACCCAACTTTGCATTGTTGTATAATAAATGTTCTTCATTCTCAATTTTTGTCTCGAGCAATTACTGAGAAGGTACTTCTGTTTCTAACAGTTCCAACTGCGCCAAACTTCATCTGCATTTCCTAATTGACATCCGGTGAGATCATTGAATGTTCCACTGCCATCAGACGACATGGTTCTTGCCCCAGCGATCGGCGGCCAGGTTCGAATCCTCACGGTTGTTACTTCTCCCCGTGACTGCGGGTTTCCCCGGGGGTGCCAGATTCTTCCCACCGTTCACAACCTACTGGGGTTTGGAGGTCAATTGGGCGGCGCGGGCTGTTGTCTCCATTTAAAAATATAATAATAAATAAAAACAAATGGCCACCCAGCGCCTTTATCCCAGGGCAAACACCAGGGACACCCGTGCAAAATGACGGGAGGGGAATTTAGGGGTAGTTTTAAAAAAACCACGGTGAGTTGAGGGTGCCTGGAATGCCTTACCAGGGATGGTGGTGGTGGCTGGAACATTAGGGCATTTATCGCAGATAGGTCCGTGGATTAAAGTAGAGATTTACGGGGTAGGGAGGCTTCAGAACTTATCATGGAAGTTATTAAATAAATCGACACAACATCGATTGCCAAAGGGCCTTTACTGTGCTGTGGTGTTCTATGTTCTATGGTGTATGTCAGAGTTTTTTTTTTCTTTAGGCAGACAACATGGTAACAGGCCCTCTCAGCAAACAAGCCCAATTATACCCAATTGATCTCCCCCCCCTCCCCCCCCCCCGGTTTTAGAGCGTTGGAGGAAACCTGAACCCCATGTAGACACGGAGAATGTATAAACTCCTGACAGCCCAGAGATTGAGCTGCTTGCGCAGTAACGGCACTGGGCCAGTCACCCTGCCAACCGTGCTCAATGGTCCGGGTACACAGACGTGGTGTTGCAGAATGGAAATTCCTACTGTGAGAAACAGAAGTACCTTCACAGAATTTGCTCGAGACAAAAATTGAGAACAAAGAACATTTATTATACAACAATACAAAGTTGGGTGCTTCCCCTTACCCTGGGAATACACACACATACTTTTATACAGTTCATTTCAGTGTAGAGGTACCCTCCCCCCCCCCCCCCCCAACATTCTTCTGCCTCCTGGATAAGTTTGGCATTAGGCAATCCTGTCTGCCCACGTGCTGTTTCTGTGAAACTTGGAGGACCAGGGGGTATCCTGTCGATGTTCCATCATGTCATTGTCCTTATTCACCTGCCTTTGTCCTTATTCACACCTTCCCAACCCTCAGGGCTTACTAACTCTTATATGCAGAACTTGCTAATTCTGTCAAAGGCTTACTAATTACATATGTGGAACTTGCTGACTCTCTCTAAGGCTACCCTTATCTTATTCAGACTAACTTTACTTCCTACATTCTATTATCTACCCTTATCCTATTCATACTACTGGCTTTATTCATTACACATATTTTCATATTAGTTTTACTCATCTCTCACACTACCATCCTAACTCCATGACTGCGCTCCAGCTGTGAGCCTGGGGAACACCTGCAGCCGACCTTCGAGCACTTTACAGAGTCCAGGGCAGACAGTTACGGAGTCCGGAGGACCCCAAAAACCAGCAGCAATAGATATGCACCACAACACATCAAAAGTAGTTTTTAATTATATTTGAACAGGAAAACAGAATTGAACTTTAACTTATTACATAACCTACCTAACTACTTAATAGTTAGCCCTCTTAACCCTCTAATACGAAATGCAGGTGTGTGTGATGTATATTTAAGATTAGAAAAGTTATTTGGATCACATTCCATTTTCACTGGTTGCAGGCCATTCTTGTACTGTGCACAAAAGTTAGCATTAACAACGTTTACCAGTCTTTGGTGCTTAACAGGCAAATGGTTACCACTCAGGTGGGTTCTTGCTGGTTTTCAGAGAGAGATTCCTTTTCCAGGGCATCCGCAACTGATTCCTTCTCAATCAGTCTTGCTGACGAAACTCGCCCCCTTCAGGGTTCTCCAGATGATTCTCTTTCTTTCAGGTCACCGTTCAGACCGCTAATCTCCTTCTTTGACCAAGCAGCCTTCCAGACAGCTTGTCCTTCTGGAACTGATTTTTGTGTCTCCTCTCTCTGTTTCACCCCCTCCCTCTCTGAGAGCAAAACTCTTCTCCTCTGCCTGCAAATAGCACATGTTCTCCCAGGCAAGCTGCTGTCATATATGTGGCCTCCTGCAAAAAGCATTTTGCAAAAGTCCTGCAAATATTCTGTGTTTTAAAATGTGTGTGTGCAAGCTGTACTAACAATTCCTCCCAAACCACCTCCAAATACTCTGTCACAAGAACTGAAATATTCCTTCTTCTCTCAGTTAAAGGCACACACCAGTAACCCTTCAACAAATCCAACTTAGTAAAAAATTTAGCTCTCCCAATTTTATCAATACAGTCATCTATTCTCAGAATAGGATAAGCATCTGCTTTAGTTGCGTAATTTTTCAAAATAATTATTTATAGTTTTTGAGGTGCACCAACAGTCAAAACATAGATTTCTTCAGAGCAAAATCCATATAAAATTGATTCTATGTTCTCATCAAACTCCTACATTTTTGTCTATATACTTCTGGAACCAACTCATAAGCTTTCAATACTGCTTGTTTAACAGTATCATAATTTGTCACTTGCTCTGTAGTCAAACTACGGTATGCAATTTGTGCTTTTCCCTTCAATACACTTTGAAGCATTAGAGGCCATTTTTCTTTTGGCCATCTTGAGCTCTCAGCAACCTTTTCAAAAAGCTGAAAATAAGTATCTTATTCTCTCTCATCAAAAGGAAGAACTAGATTTACCTCTCTGCTAGCCAAAAACCTCTTCCCGGGAGCTACAGCCTCAGTTCTCTTACCTCCCTCCATCTCAATTTTTATCCTCTCTAATCGATACAGTCTTTCCCTTTCAATCTTTTTCAAATCATATTTTCTTTGTCTTTCAGCTACCTCTAACTCATATCTCCTCTGTTTTTCAGCCTCTTCTCTTTTCTTTCCAGCCTATTTTCTTTGCATTTCAGCTTGGTCTGCCTCATACTGTCTCTGTTTCTCAGCCTCCAACAGCTCGTTTTTTCTCTTTCTTCTTCCATCCTCAATTTCTCCATTTCCAATTGCAATTCCAATTCCAATCTATCCTCTGGAAACTCTTCTAAGTCTTTCTCGACAAATTTACCATCACCTATATAATATCTCACTATTATACTCCGTATTTGTACTTTCCTCATCCAATGCTTTGCTTCAGTCAGTTTTAATTCGTTAGAAATAACCATCAATTCCCCTTTTCTCTTGGTCTGCAGCTCTGCAGGTGATGGTTGTGACAAAAATTTACCAACATCCATTGCTGCTGTTTTTCCACACACAAGCTTTCAATTAGTTTCGAAAAAAACCAATTGACTAATAACCCACAAAAAACGTGTTAAAATCTGAAAAAGACGAGCCCCATAAAATGTTACAAGTCCAAAGAACCCCAAAACCCAGCAGCAATAGATATTCACCACGACAAATGGTTACTTAAACAAAAGTTGTTTTTAATTATCTTTAAACATAAAAACAGAATCAAACTTTAACTTATCTCTATTTTTGATTTACTTAACAAGCCATCTTAACCCCCTTCTAATTCTGAGGACACGTGTATGTAATGTGTGTGTAAATTTAAGAAAGCTCTTTGGTTCACAGTTCAATCTCACTTCTCAATCTTCCAAGTTCTCTGGTTGCAGGTAATTCTTACACTGGGCACAGAATTTAACATATATAAAGTTCACCAGGCTTTGGTGCTTGAAAGATAAATGGTTACTGCTCAGGAAGGTTCTTGTAGGTTTTGTAGAGAGATATTTGTGGTTCCAGGATTTCCACAATTGCTGATGAAGCTTGCCCCATCAAGGTTCTCCAGATGATTACCTCTATCTTTCAGGCTATCCTTTCTGTTCCTCTTATTCCAAGAGAAACAGTAGACAGCTCATTTCCTCCTTTTGCATGAACCAGAAGTGTAGGCCATCCTCCACTGAAGCTTCTGTTTCAATTCCAACAGCTTCTGCTTCAGTTTCAACAAGCTTCTCTGCTTGTTACAGTTTTCAGTGACCCATACACTGACTGAGACCACTTGCTTTACCCTTCTCTCTCTCTCTCTCTTTCTCTCTCTGACAAAAAACTCCTCCTTTTCCATCAAACAATAGAAGTCAGTCTTCTGGTTCATCGGCTGTTTTTAGGTAAACAAGAACCCATTAGTGACCTTTCTGTGATCACTCCAAAACTCTGCAAAGAGCTATCAATAGACATCATGTCTTCTGCTTGATGCTTTAAAGACAATAGTCCATTTATTTCCACAGCTTCTGTAAAATCACTGAATATGAATTCTGCAGTATTTTCAAATAAGATCTGTTTTAAAGAGTGTTTATGTAATCAAATCTATCATTTCCAATTTCTCTCCCAAAAAATATTCCTAAATATTCTGTCACAGGCTAGCACCTAACCTTCCAGCAGAGCATCAGGTACCGCAGCCTCAAGGAACAAATATACTCGAGCAAGGAGCTACGGGTGTCGCAGCTCATGCTCAAATGACAATGACCAATCCTATGGAAAGGGCTGACGACATTCAAGCTCGCCAGAACACACAATATAAGGATCTTCCCAAAAGGAGAGTATTTCAAAAAAGTTCAACCCTGTGAGTCGATCCTTGAGATATCAACCATTGAGGTCCTTTCATGGTGATGGAGAACAAGCAACAAGTCAAGGATCTCCACAAATGCCATCACTTACTACCCAAGGATTCTCACCAAGACCATCACTTACAACTCAAGGTCCTTCACCTATGGCACCAGTTCAAGGTCCATTTTCTCCATTCACCCTAAGGCAACCAGTTGCAAGCCATGGTGGAGAAGACAATATAATATGTATAGAAAAACAAAATAAAATCTCTGCTCTGTTAGCACAACAACAAGATTTATATATTTACCCAAGAGGGAAATTACAGTTTTTATTGGAGATCCATTACAATATTTGACATTCATGAAATCTTTTGAACATCACATTGAAAGTAATACTAGAAATACCAAAGATCGTCTCTATTATCTGAAACAGTAAACTGGAGGACAGGTGGAGGAGTTAGTCAAATGTTGACAATATATGAATTCATAGCAAGATTTTAAAATGGCAAAATCATTATGGCGATGAACATTAAATGGCAAGGGCCCACATAAAATCAGAGGATGCAAAGGCTTGACAAGCATATTCACTCTTTCTGAGAGGATGTTGAAACACAATGTTTACATTTGCAAGAGCTGAATTTGCTTATTTGTCGATTATTATAAACAAATTGTCTTATAAGCTGAAGGATTTATGGAAAACCAAAGTTGCAGAACTTAAGATGCTTCCTGGAAGGGACGCCACTTTTGAGGATGTTGTACAATTTTGGAATGACGTGCATGTTAACACTATACCAATATTTGGAAATATTAAGAATATTTCAGTAGTTCATAAAGATGTAAAGAAGTCTAAGTTATTGTCTCAACAGAAACCAAAGGGAAGTACCTTTGTTACTGCTGTGTCAGATCCAAGCACAGGGAAGAACAAGGAAACAAAGGAGAAGGAAGATCAGACGGTAGAGGAAACCTGTTTTTATTGAAAAGATGAGCATGTTTTATAAAGATGTTCACGATTGGAGAGAAAGTTGCATGACAAGAAATTAACCGTTTTAAAGAAAAATGGAAATTGTTTTGGCTACTTGTGTAAAGGGCACATCAACAAAACTTGTAGCAAGCGATTCATTTGTGATATACACAGTTTAAAACATCCCAAGTTACTGTAGACTCAATGAAGTAAACTTGAGAAGGAAGTCAAACAATCTGAATCCAAGACTAACCAGACAGTCAGAGAGGATGCTTCAGCTTTGGTTGAGACAAACAGTCTTACTGGGGCCGGTGACAAAGCCATCTCAATAGTTCCTGTGCAGGTTAAAGCCAAAAAAGGGAGCTTCATACTGAAGACTTGTGCATTTCTTGATCCAGGAAGTACTGCATTATTTTGTACTGTTGAATTAATGAATGAACTTAACATTCATGGAAAAAATATCACAGATCTTATGAAGACATTGAATGAAGAAAAGAACATTGAAACTAATATCGTTTCAGGTTTAGAGATTGCTGGATTGAATAGCAATGAATTTTGCGATCTTCCAAGTGTATATACTCAGAAGACTATGCCTTTGAATAAGGATAATATTTCATATCAGGATGATATCAAACAGTGGCCTCATATAAAAGATGTTTGCTTACTTAAGATTTATGTCAAGATTGAGATGTTAATTGGATTAGATGTACCAAAAGCTCTCAAATCTTTTGAAGGAATAAGGAGTCAAAATGATGGACAAAATGTTGTGAGAATGTTGTTTGGATGGATGATTAATGGACCATTAGGAGGAAAAATGAATAATGATCAGAAGTCATCGAATGTTAATGTCAACAGAATTTCAGTTTTGAAACTTATGATCTGTGGGAACAACCATTTAAAATCAAATTTCCTGAATGTCTCACATGTGGGTCATTTGGGGTATTTGGGCAGCATGTGCTCGTGGCCCGGAAAAGCCTGTTACCTGTATGTCGAATTTTACAATTATATGCAGAACGCAACATTTAAACTATTGCAACACATGAAAGTGTCAAACAAAATATCAATGGCATGAAGCTTCAATATTCTGGAAACTGTATTCAAAGAAATTGCATATTTCTCTTTCATTCTTTGAAACGATATAAAATACCCAGCCTCAGAACAATTTTCTACCAATCTAATTCCTTTCTGTTCCCACAATTACAAAAACTGATTAAAGGGAAAAAGCTTATTTTGAAATAAAGACGATTTAGTCAAGATTTTACTTTCCGTACCTATAATTTCATTTTTCTTAGTCCTTCAAAGAAGGACAAGCAGTTTCTGGATTTAGTTTCAAATTCTGTGAAACATGTTGATGGTCATTACTGTTTAGCATTACCTTGGAAGAAAAGAGAAATTAGTATTCCAGATAATAAAAGAATTGCAGAACAGCATATGCTGAATTTGAAGAGAAAATTCAAGAGAAATCCTTCCTTTCATTTGGAATATACGAATGTCATGTTGGGCCTGATAGCCAAGTTATGTAGAAAAGGTATAGGAAGATGTCTTGGAACATAAATATGGTAGAAAATGGTATTTACATCAGCATGAAGTTAAACATCTACAGAAGGAGAAACTATGCATTGTATTTGATGGTGCAGCATCATTTCAAGGAGTTTCATTGAATTCTCAACTTCTACAAGGTCCAGACCTAACCGGAACTTTAATAGGTGTTCTGATAAGATTTTGTAATGAGCCTGTTGTAATTGCTACAGATTTGAAATGATCATTCATCAATGTTTTGGATTGTTATTGTGGTCTTATGGGGATGACAGTAAAGGCATGATTGAATACAGAATGACAGGTCATTTATTTGGAGCAACTTAATGCCAGAAGAAGTGAAACATCCAATTATATTAGGAATTTCATATTTATGATTTAATTGTTTGATATGTACATGAGGAAACAGGTCATGGTGATTGTAATCATGTATTAACAGAATTACATCAGAAATACTGGATTTTGGTGCTTCAGCGTTGATCAAAACATTTATATCAAAATGTGTAACTTGTCTATGTGCAAATGCTAAACCTGTACAACAACAAATGGCAGATTTGCCACAGGACAGTGTTTCACCTAATGAACCCCCTTTTGCAGATTTATTTTGGAAAAGATGGACTAAAGAATATCTTTCATTATTATAAGAATGAAAAAAATGGTCTTGAGCTAAGCACAATTTTGTGTGCGGAGACATTGTAATTATCATGGACAATTCTTCACCAAGAAATGCTTGGTTGGTGGGGAAAATCATGGATACAGTTCCAGACAAGAAATGTTACATTCAGCAAATGTGGAATAAAACCAAGACGGGTTACTTAAATCAACCTATTACAAAATCTGTCTTTTACAGGAACCTGAAAGTTTTGTTTCTAATCTTATACTAACTATATTTATTTGTGTATCTGTACAGTAATTATTATATATGAGCCATTAATGTCCATTTTAATAATTAGAGGCCAAAATGTAAAGTGGAAAACCTTGTGTTTTTAACTCTTGGTTAAATTTGTGCCTATCCCTTTAAAATACTATTGTTTGCAGTGTTTCCATAGTGACTAGGTGCTGATTAATGGCTGCTCATTATTCTAGAGGATGCATGAAAGATTTTTCTTTGAATTGTGTTTCTCTTTAAATTTTTTTATCTATATTGTTATGAATCTCTTTAAAGTTTGAGCTTCTTTATATGCATTTTATATCTCTAACATTAGAAATGCTTTGTTATTCATTGTTAAGAAAGTGTTAATGTGAAGTTATGCAAAATGTTTGGCTGTTTTATCAACTACTTAAAGCAGCAGTCACAGAGTTGGATTTATTAACGAGATCGATATTTGAAATATCATAGCTCATGCTTTTGAAAGTTGATATTTTTAAAATAGGATACATTAAAATAAGGAAAGTCTTGTCTACATCTGGCTTCCCTGCGTGGCCTGCTATTAGTGATAGATCCAGCGCTTTTTCTCCCCATCATCTTCCGTGACATGTTTTCTTCAATATTTTTGAGCGTGGCTCGAGGTTCCAGCGGATTTCATCTTTACCATATGAAAATCCTGAGATCGCAGGACTGGGCCCATGACAGCGGCACCTATGTATGGTAACGCCTTGAGGGTTTCCAGACTCCAGGGAATCAGAAGACTGACACAGCAGACCAGAAACAGGAAAGACACACCCAGTTTGAGAAGGAGAGGCAAAGGAAATGACTCACGGGACAGTGCACACAGCACTGGCACAGGGAGGAGCTCTGCGGCTGAAGAACACACAGGCGGCAGGCTGTTGGCGACTCATGGAGAGCAATCCACATTGCTACTGGCAACTGCAGTCGAGAGATTCACATGGGCTCCGGACTGCTGAAGAATGGTTATGGGAACCAGATACGAGAGGGTGCGAGGGCACTAAGGACTTCCTGATGGTGCAGGAGGTTTGGATCTGCAGCTCATGTTCCCAATGATTTGGACTGGATTCGATGTGGCTGCAGAGGTTATGGGATCACTGGAGGTCAATCAACGACACTGAGTGATTTGGGGAGGGGGGATTTGCTTCCTCTGACAGTAACGGTTGTCGGGATATTTGTGCCTACACCTAGACTGAAGGAAGTTTTGTGTAATATCACATGTTTTGTTTTATAGCCTGACAATAAAAGCAGCTTTAATCTTTAGCAATGACGTATTTGAGAAGTGGAATCATAATTCACAATTGGACCCGACAGAAGCCCAAGGAAGGACAAACGAGGAGACCCCCCACTTTATGGTGAGAATCAAAGAGAACTTTGATTTCTACCTGATAGTTCTTGTGATGTTGGAACCAAAGGGTTAAGTAATCATGGAAAATATGCCTACGTACTATTCATTATGTATTCATTAATCCATTACTATGTAACAATTTACTATTTACTTCAATTATAAGGTGTAAGGGAAATATTAATGCAATTAAGTAACAGCCACAGTATGTAGAAAAGTTGGCTGATTATAGTATGTGTAGAATTTGCTGCCTCCAAATACAAAGAGAGAGAATACTTTCTTCCCCAAGGTTACACTAAAACAACAGAATGTTCTGGCCTTGGGGATTAAGATAGGAGTGCAACACCATAGATAATTGCAGAGCAGAAAATTGCTTGAGAAAAATTTTATGCAAGGAGCCTATCAAAGAAAGCCAACTTTTGTTCAGTGTAACAATGTTGATCTATATAAACAGAAGAGACTGGACAGTAAGAGTCAGTCTTGGGGAATAGCTCACTGAGCAGGTGACCTATGAACTAACGACTGGACCAGAGTTCTGTTAAGCTTTATTCTTGTGCTATGAAATAAACTTATTGTGAAACCGAATACCTTCTCTTATCACTTCATTCAACGAGCACGCTGGACTCAGTTGACACATAGACCAAATTGAGGGGAGGGTAAAGCCAGAGTCCGACAGTGACCTGTATGTTGCGCATAAACTAAAAATGATTTCGAAGCTGCCACAGTTGTTGCTGTAAAGTTTTAACTCTCTTTATCGCCAAGAATATGTACGAATAGTGAAGGGGAAGTGAGAGCAGGTAAAAATGACAGAACAACATCAGTATCAGCAAGGATTTCACTCCAACCTTCGGATTGGCACCGTTAGTGTGGTGGTCAGAGCAGCACCAGTGGCCCTGATCGAATCCGGTGCTCTCTGTGGGGACTTTGTCTGTTCTCCCCATTTCTGTGTGGGTTTCATCTGGGTGCCCCAGTTTCCTCGCACCCTTAAAAATGCACCAGGGGATGTGGGTCATTTGGGGTATTTGGGCAGCATGTGCTCGTGGCCCGGAAAAGCCTGTTACCTGTATGTCGAATTTTACAATTATATGCAGAACGCAACATTTAAACTATTGCAACACATGAAAGTGTCAAACAAAATATCAATGGCATGAAGCTTCAATATTCTGGAAACTGTATTCAAAGAAATTGCATATTTCTCTTTCATTCTTTGAAACGATATAAAATACCCAGCCTCAGAACAATTTTCTACCAATCTAATTCCTTTCTGTTCCCACAATTACAAAAACTGATTAAAGGGAAAAAGCTTATTTTGAAATAAAGACGATTTAGTCAAGATTTTACTTTCCGTACCTATAATTTCATTTTTCTTAGTCCACAATTCCATTAAGTGTTTCAACACTTGTAAATTATAACTGTGTAACAGTTGAGAATTCCATTTATAAATAAAGTGATCCATTCTCTTCTCATTAATCTGAGACAATTCAATCTTGGCCCAAACCAAATATTTATGCACTTCAAACATCCTATTAACAAATTTCGACTGCGCTGATTCATAATAATTCTGAAAAGGAGGAAGTTGCAATTCTCCTAAAGCACATTTCTAGGTCAATTTCTGCAACGACACCCTCACCATTTAACCTTTCCATAGGAATGTCCTCACCACAACATTGAAATATTTAAAGAATTTTTGAGGAACCCTTCAAAGAATAGATTGGAAAAGATATTGAATATGGGGAATTCAATATACATTTTCACATGATTAACACGTCCTGTCAACGTTATTGGTAAATCTTTCCACCGATTTAAATCATATTTAATTTTAGACAACAAAGTTAAGTAATTCAATTCATATAAATGATTATAATTATCATCTCTTATAATACAAAAATATTTAATCTGATCAGACCACTTAAATTTCGCAATATGCCTACAAAATGCATAAAGTGCATCCGTCATTTATAATGTGATCCACATCCGCCAAAGGCATAATTTCACTCTTATCCTAATTAACCTGATATCCCAATATTTCATTGTACTTGCAAACTCCCTAAAAATTTCAAGGGTTGTGTTAAATATATCAAAACACCATCTGCTAATAAATTTATTTTACACTCATCTGGTTTCACCTTAATACCTTTAATATTACCATTTTGTCTAATTAACTGAGCCAAAGGTTCAATGACCAATGCAAATCGAGCTGGTGACAAAGGACAGCCCTGACTAGTCGACCTAATTAATACAAACAAAGTAGATACCTGTCCATTTGTCACAACTCTAGGGAAGGATTTTTATAGAAAGCCTTAATCCACCCAATAAAAAGAGGCCCAAATGTAAACGTTTCCAAAAATTTAAACAAAAAACCCCATTCCACTCTATGAAAGGCCTTCTCTGCATCAAGAGCAATTACCATATGAAATTTCTTCAAACACTTTGTTTTCTTATCATCTGGATAGAGCTTTATTGTTGGATAACTTTGGCCATACGTTATGGTTGCCTTGATGGTCTAGATTTGAAAGTTTACTTACTGAAGGTGGTAAGAGAGGATTTATATCTGAGATGTATGCCTTATTACAGCATAAAATGCTTAAGATGGATATCTATAAATCTAAGTTAAAATGGGAAAAAAGATTTATCTTCATCTATTTCTCAGGATGACTGGATGTGAGGATAGTATGACTAAATTAGTAAATGTAAGATATAGATTGGTCCATTATAATTTTATACATCAGTTATATTTAACTCCTAAGAAGTTAAGGAAATAGAAGTTTGTTTCTTCTGATTTATGTTTTAGGTGCCATAAGCAAGTTGGCTCTTTTTTGCATTCAACTTGGTTGTGAAAAAGAGTGAAACGTTTTTGGAATAGAATTAAGGAACTTTTAGAAACTTTATTAAATTTAAAATTTCACTTGATCCTATGGTATTTTTATCAGGTTATATTAAGAAATTGAGTTTGGAATTAAAATTAGATAAATCACAAATTGTTTTCTTGAGTTTGGCTTTAGCAGTGGCTTGAAAATGTTTGGCAATTGGAAAATGAGGCTGGTTTGAGTATTCAACGGTGGCATTCGCAAATGAGGTCTTGCATACCGTTGGAAAAGATCGTGTATAATATACATAATAATAATTATTTTTTGTTAAAGTTTGGAGGCCGTATATGAGATATAATTTGTAATAGTTTCTTTTTCCCACAATTGATGGGGTTGCACTAAACGATAGCGATAATAGAAGGTTGTTATGTAAATTGGCCAATGGCCACCGTGACAGAGGTGCACCAAAGAAGAGGTACAAGGACTGCCTAAGGTAATCTCTTGGTGCCTGCCCCATTGACCACCGCCAGTGGGCTGATATCGCCTCAAACCGTGCATCTTGGCGCCTCACAGTTTGGCGGGCAGCAACCTCCTTTGAAGAAGACCGCAGAGCCCACCTCACTGACAAAAGACAAAGGAGGAAAAACCCAACACCCAATCCCAACCCACCAATTTTCCCCTGCAACCGCTTCAACCATGTCTGCCTGTCCCGCATCGGACTTGTCAGCCACAAACGAGCCTGCAGCTGACGTGGACATTTACCCCTCCATAAATCTTCGTCTGCGAAGCCAAGCCAAAGAAAATGTAAATTGATCTCCACTTTTACTTTCTTTTCTTTGGGGTAGTTTAGCGGAAGGCTGGGAGGGGGACTATATTATGTATTTATATATAATTTGATTGTATTCAGATTTATAAATAAAATTTCCCCCCCCCACCAAAAAAAAAACCCCATTCTGAAAACGGTGCTCAAGGTGCTGGGTGTGAAGACATTGCAGCAGATAGAGGGAGATGGGTCAGCGCGGCGGCAGGTGAGGCTGTTGCAGCCACCGTGGTTTGGATGGTTTGTCTGCGTGGGTTTCCTCCGGATGGTCCGCCCAAACGTAGATTCATTCCACCGTGCTGCAAAAAGACATTGTCACCAGATTAGAATCTTACCGGGGATGCCGAGCGCTGCCAGAACCGGATAGTAAATGCGAACGATGTAGAAAATCGCTGGATACCCCATCTCCCGTGCGCACAACCTTCCAGCTGCTCACACGCCTCCCTTTAAGGAGTGAGACGAATTCCCCTGAGACAACCACTGAACAAAGAGTTCCACGGGGGATCCTTCTCTTCCCGTCCGATGAACTGTGATCGTCAAGGGGTATTAGCTTCAACCTTTCCTATGGAGAATGTTGGGAAGTGTGTGGAGCTGCTTAATTCCTATTGGACTTGCTATGACTAATTTTTAATTGCCAGTCCTCCAATTAGGTCACATTAAGCACACACTTGAGTTTCGTGGCTGAATGAATGTTCACGTCTTTCTGGAAGGGAGAATGTCACGCCGACTTTGCAAAAATCACAGGCGATAGGAATGAGCAGAAGACACTTTTACTCTATTGACAAATGTTTAATGACGCCAACACTTGCCTACAAGGACAGATCGCTCCAGCAGGGGACCAGGCTCTCCCGACCATCTACTCCACGACGAAAAATTCTCCCGCCTCGTCCCATCTACCTGTACCCGGACTGTCGCACTCGAATCCCCGCCTCTCTGTGTGTCTCTCTCTAAAATTCTCTTCAGTGTTCAAATGGAACTAGCATTTATTTCTTCCGCTACAAGCTCATTTCGGACTCTCACGACCCTCTGAGATGAAGATCCCGCCCGTCACGAAGTTTCGCTTAAAACTTTCGCCGTTAGGTTGTCCATTTTTTCCTGTCTCTCACGGACGGGCTCGGAGAAAAAGCCCGCCTGCTTTAACTCATCGAGGTTTTATCAAATTTCCCCCGATTCTCCGACGCTCCGGGGCAAATGATCTCATCTATTGAACCTTCACCGAATCTCACCTGCTCAATTCTCGGCCACATGGTTGTCAATATTCTCTGCACAAATGACTCCAGGGTTCTCGGGGCTTGGATTTAGGAAGACGAATGTGCCAAAAGTTCTTGTTACGGCCCAGCCTACGTACAACACCACTTTCAATAAAGTATATATTTGTTATTTCAGATTCCTCACCATTTACCTTTACGTTCTACCCTGGATTTTTAATTTTTTTACAGATGGTCCACAGCACATGCATCTCTCTCCTTCCTTACATGATGGGACACCGACAGGATACCCGCTGGTCCTCCAAGTTTTACAGAAACCGCACGTAGGCAGACAGGATTGCCTAATGCCAAACTCATCCAGGAGGCAGAAGAATGTAAGGGGGAGGGTACTTCTATACTGAAATAAACTGTATAAAAGTTGGGTGAGCCCCAGTATGTGTGTGTATTCCCAGGATAAGGGGAAGCACCCAACTTTGCATTGTTGTATAATAAATGTTCTATGTTCTCAATTTTTGTCTCGAGCAAATTCTGTGAAGGTACTTCTGTTTCTCACAAATGGGGACTCGTCCGGGATCCCACTCCCTCCACTGACAGAGTGCCCGACGACGGGGTTAGGTGCACCCTGGCTAATTCAGCTGGACTCACGGACGGCGGGTGACTGGTCAGTGGATGAAGCGAGTGATATCCGAGAAGAGGCATTGAGAACAAATAATGGGAGGACGTTAAGGAAGCGCGCTAGGAATAGCTACTGGATCCCGGTAAGAGGAATTTTACTTACCTGTCAGTATGGGAGGTGTGAGTAGCATGGAAGATAGTCCTAGGGAAGGATGGGATGATCAGATAACTAAGCAAAGTCCGTTAGGATTAATGCTATCTGATTGGGTTGCGGGGAGAACCCGTGGGAAAGACAAACTGACCATGGTCAGGTATTGCTGTCTGGAATGGGTTAAAAGTCCGGTAAAAGGGAGTTCGGTATATTGGCCAAAGTTCGGATCCGAGGATGACTGGATGTGTCAGGCATTGAACATCTGGCTCTATCAAAACCAAAGAGATAATATTGAGAGCAGGGAATATGCAGCCTGCTGGCTCAGTGGATCGGTTGATCAACTGATTTTGAATGAAAAGGAATGTAAGGACAAGAAGGATGAGGAACCTTTTGTCCCTGAAACACAAGGATGGGATGTGTTACATTCCCTTCCTCCACCTTATGCTCCTCCTATGCCGGCTCCTATCTTTCCCCTCTCTCCTATGCTCTACCCTTCTGCACCCTCCCCCACAGCTAAAGAAAGAAGAAGAAAGTAGGGGTGGTATGATGACCCATTCACAAAGTATTAGATTACCACCTCTATTGACAAGAGAGGGAGGAGACTTTGATTCAGAACAGTGTGAGACCCTCCGGGAAGAAAGAGCAGAACCCTTTGATTCATTTCCCGGAGAGCAGGAACCTAGACATAATAAGCCAGAAATTAACTGGATGGGACCTCTGCGGGAAGTTCTCATGGGAGGGGGTCTCAGTTTTGTAAATGTGCCCCTGACATTACGGAGGTGCGTAACTTTAAGAGAGAAATGACCTCCCTGATAGAGGATCCTCAGGGATGTGCCGAACAATTAGATCAATTTTTGGGACCAAATATATATACATGGGATGAATTAACATCGATCTTTAGGGCTCTGTTCACTTTGGATGAACGTGGGATGATTCGTCAAGCAGGGATTAGAGTCTGGGATAGGGACCACCAAGGGGGACCAGAGGCGGTACTGGGGAACTTAAATTCCCCCTGGCAAAACCAAATTGGGATAAGAATACTGATGATGGTCGCACATTAATGGAAGAATATAGGGTTAATCTGATAAAAGGAATCAAGGAATCTGTTCCAAAGGGACAGAATTTTAAGAAAGCATTTGATGTTCCCCAAAGTCCCAAGGAGACCCCCTCTGCATTTCTGAATAGATTGAGCATGGCCATACAGCAATATGGGGGTCTGGATGTAGAATACCCAGCGGGTGAACAATTGGTATTAACGGGCTTCGTTCCGAACTCAGCCCCAGACATTAGAAGGAAATTGCAGAAGACTGAGAATTGGCATGAGCAGGGAATAACACAGCTTCTACAGATCGCACAAAGAGCATACGTCCAGAGGCCTGAGGATAAACAGAAAGGAAAGGCTAAGATTTTGATGCAGGCAGTCAAGGAAGTCATGGAGGAACAGCAAGGAAAGGGTAGAAACTGTGTGCCAGCTCCTGGACGTTGGGAGGAGCGCCAGGGGTGGGGAAGTAGAGACCAGAGCAGAGGGAGTGGTAGAGGAGAATTACGGGGACGACGACCATTCCCGGGACCCCGTGGAGACCCAGGTAGAAATTGGGAAACAGGAACAGTAGTTTGCTACCATTGTAAAAAGGAAGGACACTTTAAGAGAGAATGCCCAATGCGAGCCAGGGAGATGCGATCTTACGCCCTGATGGAAGCAGATTATGAATAGGGTGGTCACGGTTCTCAGTCAATGCACACCGTAGGGCTGCACGGCGAACCATTGGTAAATTTAAGCATAGGACCCCACAGTGACAAGATGGCATTTTTAGTAGATTCTGGGGCAGCCCGGTCTAGTATTTTACAACCGCCCAAGGGTATTAAGATAGAGGGGACCGTGATGATTTTGGGAGTAGGAGGAAGAGATTTTATGGTCCCTGTATTAAGAGATGTAAGAATACAAATGGGAGAAAGGATAATAACAGAGGATATTTTACTAGTTCCCCAAGCTGGAGTTTGTTTGTTAGGACGAGATTTACAGGACCAATTGGCTATCGGCACCAGACCACAGGAATCGGGTATCGGGGTTCAATTGTATGTATTAAGCGAGGAAGATCGAAAACTAATAAATCCTGGTGTATGGGCAGAAAAAGGCAATAGAGGTGTGTTAAATATTCCTCCCCTGCAAGATCCTGAGCAAGTAATTAGACGAAAGCAGTATCCAATTCCGATGGCTGGCCGAAAGGTGCTGCAGCCAGTAATTGACCAGTTGGTGAAAGATGGTATACTCGAACCTTGTATGTCACCTTTTAATACCCCAATTTTACCTGTCCAAAAACCAGACGGTACCTATCGATTAGTGCAGGACTTAAGGGAGCTGAACAAAATTATTCTCACCCATCACCCGGTTGTACCTAATTCCTATACAATAATGGGTAAAATCGATCCCCATAGTAAATGGTTTAGTGTGATTGACCTCAAAGATGCTTTCTGGACCTGTCCGTTAGCAACAGAGAGCAGAGACATGTTTGCCTTTGAATGGAAAAATCCTTTTACTGGACGCAAGAATCAATACTGGTGGGCGGTCCTTCCCCAGGGCTTTACAGAATCACCAAATTTATTCGGCCAGGTCTTAGAACAAATATTAGATGAGGCTCCTCGGAGAGAGAATTGTCAGTTGATACAATATGTTGATGATTTGTTAATTATGGGAAAAACGTATGAATTAGTTAAACAGTATACTGTTGAACTTTTGAATTTTCTGGAGAATAAGGGTCTCAGGGTGAATGAATCCAAATTACAATTTGTTCAATTAGAAGTTAAATACTTAGGTCATCTGGTAAGTCAGGGAACTAGGAAAATAAGTCCAGAGAGGATACGTGGTATTCTACAGATCCCACTTCCCAAGAATGCCCAAGAACTTAGGAAATTCCTTGGTTTAATGGGATACTGTAGAATCTGGATTGAAAATTATTCTAGCCTGGTCAAATTGCTCTATGACAAACTCACAATTCTAGGGGGCAAAGCTGTTGTCTGGACAGAGGAAGAGATGAAAGATTTTAACTTGGTGAAACAGCGCCTTATCAATGCCCCAGTGTTGGCTTTACCCGACCTAAATAATCCATTTGACCTATATACCAATGTGAAAGGAGGTGTAGCCACCGGAGTACTAACACAAGAGAGAGCAGGCTGTAGACAGCCAGTTGCTTTTCTGTCAAAAGTTTTAGACCCTGTTTGTCGTGGTTGGCCAGAGTGTGTGCAAGCCATCGCAGCCACTGCTATTTTAGTTAAGGAAGGACGAAAGATTACGTTTGGTGCCCCGAATTCTCCAAATTCTGGCAATACCATAAATGAGTTAGAGCATGTATGTTTAGAGGTAATAGATTTACAGATCAAAATTAGAGAGGATTTAAGCAATGAGCCTTTACAGGAGGGTGAAAGGTGGTTTATTGATGGATCTTCCCATTGCATTGATGGCACTCGCTATAGCGGGTATAGTGTAGTGGATGGGAAAGAAGGAGTGGTGATTGAAGCCGGTCACCTTCCCGGTCATTGCTCAGCACAATCTTGTGAATTGTATGCCCTGCGTAGAGCTCTCCAGGGTCTAGAGAACAAGATGGGCACGATCTACACAGACTCAAAATACGCTTTTGATGTCGTGCACACCTTTGGGAAGATCTGGAAAGAGCGTGGAATGATAACTGGAAAAGGACAAAAGTTGATCCATGAAAACTTAATTGTCCAATCTCTAGATGCTCTTACATTACCTGAGGAAATAGCTGTAGTTCATGTACGAAGCCATCAAAGTGGTGACAGTCCTGAAGCACAGGGGAACAGACAGGCAGATGCAACTGCCAAACAGGCTGTGCTCATGGAGAAAATAGACATGCAGCTGTTACTGCCCACCCCACTTGAGGTTAAAAAGACTCCGATCTTTTCATGGGAAGAGGAGGTTTACATGAAAGACCAGGGAATTCGTCAAACCATTGATGGGTTGTGGTGGACGGCAGAAGGACATCAAGTACTGGACAAACCCTTGGCTCGGCAAATTATTGATCAGCTACACCAGCAGACACACTGGGGAACACAGGCACTTGTGGATACTTTTGTACGGTATTTTCATTGCTCAGGCATATATACTATAGCCAAACAAAGTACTCGGGGTTGTCCATTCTGTCAGAGAGTAAATAAGAAAGTTATGCGCCAGGTAATGCCTGGCGGTCGCGATATAGCTGTACGCCTGTTTCAACGGATACAAATTGAATTTACAGAATTACCTAAGATAGGGGTTTACAAATACTTCCTGGTGATGGTAGATCATTTCACACGATGGGTTGAAGCTGTCCCGACCCCTAATGATCGTGCCAGCACCGTTATCAGGATACTAATGGAGTCTGTGATTCCACGATATGGTATGATTCAAACCATTGACTCAGATCGAGGTACACATTTTACCTCTCAGGTACTCCAGGGTGTGTGCAAAATACTGGGAATAGATTGGCAGCTACATACCCCATGGCACTCCCAGAGCTCAGACCGTGTTGAACGAATGAATCAGACCTTGAAAAATCAGCTCACTCGACTTCATGAGGAAACTGGCCTCTCCTGGATTAAATGTTTACCCTTAGCTTTAATTAGGACTCGCACAGCTCCTCGTAAGGACCTTGCTGTCTCACCATATGAAATGATGTTTGGTCTTCCTTACATGGGATTCCACACTGATACCCCTATCCCTGAGGCTAATGACCAGTACATATCTAAATATTTACAGGGACTTTCTACTTCTCTCCATGACTTACGACAGAAGGGTTTATTAGCTCAAACTCCACCCCTGGAGTATCCTATTCATTCTACTAAACCTGGTGATTGGGTATATGTAACAGCATGGCATGATCACCAACTAAAACCTGTCTGGGATGGCCCCTATTGTGTACTTTTGATTACAGACACTGCCGTGCGAATGAAAGAAAAGGGATGGAGCCACATCCAACGAATTAAACGAGCTGCTGAACCACAGACTAACGACATTGATAATCTACCCTCCACCTGGCATGCAGTCCTACGCCGAGAAAAAGTGCTGTAATGATGTTTTTACCATTTGCTGTTTTATTTACTTGTTGGTTCCCAATTTTTGGGAAATCACCAAATTGCTCACAATGCATTAAGTCCTCCTGGAACAAGGGCAGCAGAGGTGACAATTATTTACCTTTAGAATGTAGACAGGGCGCAGGTATAGAGTATAATCATACCAGGGGAACAGAACGGCTCTAGAGGAGTAGATTTGATTTGTATTTTGGCCTCTACATGTATTAAAAAGAGGAGTTTTAAAGGGATAGCACAAAGAAGATGGTGGGACAATGACAGACAGAATGTTAGTCAGGATTGTACATGTAGCAGAGATAGAGTGAATACATATGCTAATGTTCACAGACAGGCTGCAACTCACAGGTTCAGTGATACTTGTGCTAATGTTCGCAGACAAGCTGCAACTCATGGTTAAGTGATAAGAAACACCCCTCCCCAACTTGGTCTCCTGTAAAGCATCCTTTGGGTCACACAGACATTCGGAATGTTAAGCACCACCTCGGTAAGGGGAGTCCCAGCTGTAAACGACATAAGCTGCTCCAGAACACCACAGCTGCTTGGCATTTCAATCGTTTAATCAGACTCCAGACAGCCTTGGACATGATCACCGAACAGACAGCAATGGCCCTGAATTTATGGGCTGAAGAAAGACGACAGATATGAGCCACAGTTCAACAAAACCGCCTGGCTTTTGATTATTCATTGGCTGCTGAAGGCAGCGTTTGTGAAAGACTGGTTAATGACAATGCTCACAACGGTCAGGCAGTTAAAGACACTTCTTCAGGAGTTCGAAAAACTTCCCATGCTCAGGTTCAGACTTGGCAACCTCGATCCAGTGTGGGATGGACTAGACTTTTTATTGGTAGCTGGAGTCTGATATCCACAACCCTTATAGCAGCTGGACTCGCTATTCTGGCCATTATGGTGCTCCCCTGCCTAAAGACTTGTGTGCAGTATTTAATTCAACGGACCCCTCATCAGAACACTATAACCCATGTGTCCCTAATTCTGCCTGATGATGCTGAGACTTGTTGGAATCTAGGGGTTAAAACATTATGAAAGAAATGATTAATTAATAAGTTTATATGTACTGCATGAGTCAGGGAAAAAGAGGAATGTGATGAAGTGGCAATCACAGCATGGAGCAAAGTTGGCTGAGCAAAATTGTCTGCTCCCAAATACAGGGAGAGGAAATGCAGAAAACGATTTAGGAGGAATGCTCAAACTGAAGGAGGTGGTGAGTAGCACAGGAGACACAGGCCAGACCAGAACAAAGAATGGCCTGCAAGAAACAAAGGGAATGGAAAACCAGTCTAGGAGGAAGATTAAGGCAGGAGGAGGTGTTAAAGAGAACAGCAGAAATTGGCCAGACAGGAACAGAATGGTGATTAGAAATATCTGGGGATGAATTAATTTCTGATCCAATCAACAGGATAGTCTGGCTTGGAGGATTAAGATGGGAGTGCTACAACCCAGATATCTGCAAAACAGGAGATGACTTGTGATAACCCTTATGCAAAAAGATCTAGCAAAGGAAGACAACTTTTGTTCTGTACGATAATGTTGATCTATATAAACTAAGCCAACTGGACAATACGGGTCAGTCTTGGGGTGTAGCTCACTGTGCAGGTGACCTATGAACTAACGATTGACCCAGAGCTCTGTTAAGCTTTATTCTTGTGCTGTGTAATAAATTGACTGTTGAACCGAATACCTTCTCCTATCACTTCATTCAAAGAACACGCTGGACTCGGACCACACATAAACTAAATTAAGAGTAAGGTAAAGCCAGAGTCCGACAATTTGGTGACCCCGACGTGATGAAGATGGAGAAGTGACGGAAGAAAAAGATACGAAACACCGGTCGATTGTGGTGTGGTGATTACAACAAGTGACCATTCTACAAAGGGAGGTAAGCAGACGCCTGTTTAAATGAAGTTCTGCTATTGGCAACGATAAAATTGTGTGTTGTCACTACTCTGCAAAAGCCCTAGTTAAAGCCAAAGAATAAAACAAAAGGGGGTTGGAGTCCCCCTAGTAGAACGGGGTTGGAGTCCCCTGTAGAAAAAAGGGGGTTGGAGTCCCCCTAGTAGAACGGGGTTGGAGTCCCCTGTAGAAAAAAGGGGGTTGGAGTCCCCCTAGTAGAACGGGGTTGGAGTCCCCTGTAGAAAAAAGGGGGTTGGAGTCCCCCGAGTAGAACGGGGTTGGAGTCCCCTGTAGAAAAAAGGGGGTTAGAGTCCCCCTAGTAGAACGGGGTTGGAGTCCCCTCGTAGCGATCTCGAGAGATAGGTTTAGACACTTGGCCAATTAGAATAAGGTGTATTGTGATAGTTATTTGTTTCTATAGTGTGTAATAAGTATTTGATTAAGGATCGTGTACCATAGTAGTGTATAATAAGTATCTGTATAAGGTGTATTGTGTTATAGTTATTTGTTTCTATAGTGTATAAGTATCTGTTTAAGAATCGTGTAGTGTATCATAATAGTTTATAATAAGTATTTGTTTAAGGATTGTGTACAGTGTGCCGCTGGTGTTTATAATAACGTGGGAAGGGTCGAAGTAGATTGCAGGGTGGCAAAATCCTACCAGGGGAGAGACCCAGTGAAGTACGAAGGCTAAAGGGTTAAAAATCGGAACAGAGATGGAAGGAGTAAATAGGGATGTAGGGCTAAAGTTCGGGGAAGTCAGAGGAGATCCCCCATCTGTAAACCGACAGTGGGAAAAAACAAGGAATCAATTACTGGGAGGATTACCGAAGGGAGAGGAGGTACATGCTATGGCACGGTATGAACAGATATGGAAAGAGCTGCAGAGTCAGGGGAAGGTACCGCGAGGGTTTGAAAAAATCCGGCTGGTACTGTACTTAGGAGAAGCAGAGAGGGAAGCAGCCAAGGAGGTACAGGAACATGAGGCAAAGGGACAAGGATCTATATGGAATAGAAGAAGGCTTAAACAACAAGGAACAGAGAAGGGCAGATTTACACAATATGACATTGGCTTGTATGGCTGTGGAAGCGAACCTTCAACATGATATTAAAAAGGGATCCCATATCACTAAGGAGAATACAGGGGAGGTTAAGCCATCTGCCCCGTTATATCCAAAGTTACTGGAGACATTGCCACCACCTTATCCTATTCCCCAAATGCCAGAGATGCAGATAAGTGAGGGAATAGTGAATGTCACTGAGTTAACAGGTCCAGAACTACATGAGGCGAAGGAGAGTCTTAAGAGAGTTGCGCAGGAGAGAGTGGAGGAAACAAAAGAGTGGGTGCACGAAGTACAGAACGATATATGTGCAGTAAGGGAAAATAGTAGGGGCTTGGGAAATACAGATGAGAGAGAGCTGGGACAAGAAGAGGAGAATAGGAAGGGAAATGACCCAGCGAGTGTCAGATGGGAGCGGGAGAGAGAGCAGAACGAGGAAACTGATATAGCTAGTGTGAGTGTTGAGAGTGAAGAGGAGAAACAGCCAGTCACGATCAGGGGAAGCATGATCACACACAGAAGACAGGGTCAGGATAACCCTCGCTCCCCTTTGGGATATGCGTTGCTGGACAGGGAGGAAGTACGGCTTCCAGAAAGGTTTAGACAGATGCCGTTAATTTATGAGGGTCCGCAAATTTGGGAAAGGTATCAACCCTTCTCATTCACCGACATGAATTGTATTTTGGACAAAATGCCACCTCCGACTGAGGGAGGTGGAGCGTGGATGGGAAAGTTCTGCCAATATACGATGGGACATAAGATAGCCATAGGGGATTGGAGAGAATTATTGGGTAAACAGCTTGGGCTGTGGGAGATACAGCAGGTAGAAATGATCGCAGGAATCACTAGGTGCCTCGATGCCGAGCCATTTGCCAACCATGCCTCGGCAGTAGGAGGGGCAATGCGGGATAAGTTTCCCGTTCCCCCCGGTGTCATGCAGTCCCTGACCTTTTCCATAGAGGAGGATGAGGAGATCTCGACTTTTTTGAGTCAGTGTAAGGAGAGTTGGATGGATAAAGCAGGAGTACACCCAGCCACAGATCCCTTGCAGACTACACTCTTTAGGGCTGCAGTAACGAGCGGACTGCCAGCTATAGTTTGGGAGGCATTAGAGAATAACCCTGATATTCCT
The DNA here is from genome assembly GCF_036971445.1 of Narcine bancroftii. Taxonomy (NCBI): domain Eukaryota; kingdom Metazoa; phylum Chordata; class Chondrichthyes; order Torpediniformes; family Narcinidae; genus Narcine; species Narcine bancroftii. The sequence continues at coordinate 122,873 of NW_027211909.1, forward strand.
GGCTGCTCGAGTGAGCAATGGGAAAAACATTTGACCCATCACATGAAACGTTACAGGGCTAAGCAAAAGGAGGACAAACAAACTACGGAGTCGGCACAAGTGCAACTCCTTAAGCTTCAATTGGAAGAGGCTAGGAAAAAGGCAAACGAGGCAAAAAAGATTTCCTCAAAGGGTGCGAACCAGATGATTCAGCAGCCACCACAGCCACCACAAGGGAATAATATGAGTTGGCACCCGGCCCCATATTGGGCACCTGGTCCCACCTACGTGGGCAGTACGGGAGGTCCAATGGGGGGATTCCGAGTAAGAGGGAGAGGTCGGGGTGCTCCACGAATGCAACCAGCCGTATGTTTTGTATGCAGTCAGCCAGGACACTGGAAGAGAGACTGACCCCTAGCTTGGGATCCTCGGGACACTGGGGGAAAGGGGATATGGACCACCACAAAATGAGCATTGGGTCCAGCCCCAGAGATCGTACATCAGGCACCCTATGCGGCTGTAGCTCCGAAGAGACAATTCCTTTTGCTGACAGAGGAGGAGCAATATTGCCCACAGTGATGGAGCCCGAGCACCCACGAGCAGGCTAGGTTGGCAGACCCTTTCCTGCAGATTAAAGTAATGGACATGGAAGTATCCTTTTTAGTGGATACGGGAGCCAGATTTTCAACACTCACTGGCGCTGAGTTTCAAGATAAAACATCATCCTCTAGCGTCCAGCTGATAGGGTTCTCGGGTACACCAGAAAATCTGCCGTTTTCTACACCACTAGTCACTTCTGTGGCGGGACAGAGTTTTACACATCAATACATTTTGTCAGCCAGGTGCCCTACCAATCTTTTGGGCAGAGACCTGTTGGTCAGGTGCGGAGCATCGATCCTTTGTGGACCCAGCGGAATAGAGGTCACCTTTCCAAATGGATATTCTATGAACTGTTCAGTAACTACACTTCATTCCGGTTCTAAGATGTTGTTGGCGGCAGCTGGAGGATCCGCGTCTGAGGGACAATGGGCTGACATTTACTGGGGGCTGTTGGAACCAGAGGACCCACAGAAGGGAGGGCTGTTAAAGCTTTATAATCAATTGAAGCCGTGGATCCAGACGTTACACCCGTATACCCCTCCCTTGGACCCCCCCCCATATGACCCTCTTTTACGATAGGGATAGGGATGAAATGTATCAGCATGCCTTTTATGAAGAGGTAGAGGGCATGCTATGGGAAATTAATTCGGACTACATAGTGGTAGGAAAGGAGGGAGTGGCCGCTACAGTGGCACTGACATCTGAACAGCTGGAATGGTATGAGATGGCAGGTGAGGCCATTCCTCATGTCACCCTTGCAATTGGCACTACTCACCAGGCAAAAGATTTTGGACTGATGTGTCGGAACTTGATGTCCCTAAGTGACTGGTCCGATACCCAAATACCGACAGTGCAGTTCTCCTCATCTGGTCAGGCATACAGGATTTGGTCCCCGACATATGATCGAGTCCTCCTTGAGCATAGACAGATTGAACGCTTTCATGGTAGAGAGAAGATGGATCTCCCCGACTCAGCCCCTATGCTAGATTCTCTCCCTGAGAACCTGTGGTTAGTGGGATCAGCAGATGTGGGTTTTTGTCAGCAGGTTGATCCCATAACCTTTGAACTGTCAGATTACACCCCTATTTGGCAGATGCAGTATCCCCACAAACCTGAAGCTGAGGAAGGTTTGGCAGATACCATTGATGGCCTTATGTATTCAGGGGTGTTGGAACATTCATGTTCTAGTTGGAATACACCCATCTTACCTGTTCCTAAACAAGACACGGGCAAATATCGGATGGCCCATGACTTAAGGCTCATCAATGGTATTGTGCGAACACCCACAGTTTCAGTACCAAACCCATATACTGCCAAGACTACTTTAACCCCTAACCACAAGTTGTTCTCTTGCATAGATTTAGCGAATGCTTTCTTTTGCTTGCTGCTAGCAGAACCATTATGAGATGTGTTTTCGTTCACGTATAGAGGTAGAAAGTTGCGGTATACTAGGCTTCCACAGGGCTTTACCTTATCTCCAGGGATTTTCAATCAGGTGTTGAAAGAACAGCTGGGGGGGCTAGGACTGCCAGGTGGGGTAGTTCTGATCCAGTATGTAGATGACATCCTATTAGCAGCACCTGATCATACTTCCTGTTTGGAGGCCACCTGTCTCCTGCTAGTGCAGCTGTTCAAGGCAGGCTTTAAAGTCTCTCGCTCAAAGCTGCAATGCTGCAGACAGGTGGTCACCTTTTTAGGTAGAATGGTCTCAGCGAAAGGCACAGGGATTTCCCCTGCACATCGAACATCATCCAAAACCAAAGACAGTAAAGGAGATGCTTTCGTTTTTGGGTTTGTCAGGTAATAGTAGGCAGTTTATCCCATCATATGGTGAGTTGACACATCCACTGTGAACTTTGGTGAATGAGCAGGGATTGAGGAATCTGGGAGCTACACTTGATTGGACTGCACAGGCTGAGATGAGTTTTATTCTATTGAAGCAAGCTCTTACAACAGCTATAGATTTGGCAATTCCAAATTATAAACTACCTTTCTTTTTGGATGTTTCTGGAAAAGCACACACAATTGATGGTGTTCTTTTCAGAAAAAAGGGGGTGGAAGATGTGTGCTCATGTATGTGAGTATCACACTAGACCCGACGGAAGACAGACACCCACCATGTACGAGACATGCAGCGGGAGTAGCAAAGATTCTACAAAAGGTGGCACACATAGTAATGGGACATGGCCTGACGGTATTAACAACACATAGTATTGTAGCATTTGTGAGCTTGACAGCATTTACAATAACTTCGCTAAGGCAGACGAGACTAGAAAAGATCCTGAATGCTCCAAATGTTACGTTTACCCATGAAGGCATTAACATGGCAGACAATATGGGAGAGGGAGAACCACACTGTTGTGAGAAGAGGGTAGTAAAGGATATTAAAATAAGACCTGACTTACAGGCTACACCCTTAAGAGAACCAGATGAAACCTTGTTTACAGATGGGTGTTGTTACAGACACCCCACAGATGGATTGAAAGCTGCCTATGCGGTGGTACGAAAAACTACAGGAGGATTTGAAGAAATCATTACAGGGACAGTGAGAGGAAAGGAGTCAGCACAACTCACAGAACTACAGGGAATGATAGCAGCATTAGAATGGGCAGAAGGGAAGGAGGTCAATATATATACAGACTCGGCATATGTGGTAGGGACAATACAGGTTGAGCTTAGACAATGGATTAGAAGTGGGTTTTTAACAGCAGCAATGACCCCAATTAAACACGAGAAGGACGTTAGGAAACTGGCTGAGGCCCTCCTGAAACCAAGGGGATTAGCAGTTCTTAAATGTAAAGGACATGATAGAACAGATACGATGGTGGCTCGGGGAAATCAGGAAGCGGACATGGCCGCTAAAAGGGCAGCAGGATACGGCCCTCAGTTTATTATGATACAGGCAGACAGAACAGCACATTACTTATTACCACTGTGTAGGGTAGAAGTAATAATACAGGAACAAGCAAAGGCATCACCTCAGGAAAGGATGGTATGGGAGGAAAGGGGGGCAACCGAGGATCAAGGACTATGGAGACCGATAGACGGGAGGCCAGTTTTACCATCTGGACTCATGAAACCCCTCCTCGAGGAGGTGCATGGGCTAACACACTGTGGAAAGAAGCAGATGATAAGGTACTTGATACATTGGTGGCACCCCTTCCTGCCGGCGATGGTGGAGAACCATATTAGAGAGTGTGAGGTATGTAGAACTTTCAATGTCAAGGCGACTGTAAAGCCACATGAAGGACAGTTCCCGTTACCTAAGTTACCAGGGCAGGAAATCGTACTTGATTATACGGACATGATTGAGAGGGTAAGTGGCTATTGATACCTCTTAGTAGCAGTAGATGTGTTCACAGGGTGGCCGGAGGCAATCCCTGCCAAAAGAGAAGATGCAAGGACGGTATGTAAATTCCTGATCAACCAGTATATTCCGAGACACAGATTTCCTAGAAAAATTAGGTCCGATAATGGAAGTCATTTTAAGAATAAAGATCTACAGGAGGTAGAAGCGATGTTGGGGTTGAAACATGCCTTTGGAACGGTGTACCATCCACAATCCAAAGGGAAAGTGGAGAGGATGAACCAAACAATAAAAGGTAAGATCGGGAAAGTACAGGCACGGACCAAACTAAATTGGGTGGATGCGTTGCCCCTGGCGTTAATGTCAATAAGGAGTTTGGTAAGTTCTGTGACAGGATTTACTCCATATGAACTACAAACGGGGCACCAGTTTCTGGGACCGGGAGCCGGAATTCAGACTACGAAGAATGAGGTAAGTTCAATGGGATGCAAGCTTTATTATGATAAACTAACGGCTCTGGTGTCAGATTTTTCACAACAGGTCACAAGTCCCAACAGAGAAGGGGAAACACCGATCCCTTCAGTCGCGGAGTGAGTTCTGCTAAAGGTCATCAAAAGAAAGTGGTCGGAGCCCAGGTGGACAGGACCCTACAGAGTGGTGGAGAGGACGTCCCACGCGGTTCGACTACAGGGAAAAGGCAAGACGTGGTATCTTTGGAGTCAGTGTGCAGCAACGGACCCACCTACACGGACACTGGAACAGATTCGAACGGAGATGACTGGGACTCTGTGAAGAAACCACGGACTAAGAACACTTAAAACGTCCCTTTTTAAAGAGACTATTGGTCTACGGTGACTGTATATCAGTGGTTGATGGTATAATCGATTTATTGGCATCAAAACAATGAAGGGAGCTGGGATGAATACTATGTGGGGACTATGGGTGATGTTGTTCCTAGCCCTTGAAGCATCTGGAGAAGGAAGGAAACAACTGTACAAAGTGTTTGTGGTCAGCCTGGGAGGCCCATAATGAACCGAAACAGTACTTTGCGGATTGGACTGACGTTCCTGAACACAGTGTTGGGGCCCCCACTGGACTGAAGTGTGTTCATAATGGCCAAGTTTGTGAGGTTAAGTTTAACAAGGGGTCAGAGATGCCGGTCCTTGTAATAACTCCTGAGGTCTTGGTCCCATAAGTCCCATAAGGTGGTTGGTCTAATTTTCATGAGACCAAAAGGGGGACTGTTGGAATCTAGGGGTTAAAACATTATGAAAGAAATGATTAATTAATAAGTTTATATGTACTGCATGAGTCAGGGAAAAAGAGGAATGTGATGAAGTGGCAATCACAGCATGGAGCAAAGTTGGCTGAGCAAAATGGTCTGCTCCCAAATAGAGGGAGAGGAAATGCATAAAACGATTTAGGAGGAATGCTCAACTGAAGGAGGTGGTGAGTAGCACAGGAGACACAGGCCAGACCAGAACAAAGAATGGCCTGCAAGAAACAAAGGGAATGGATAACCAGTCTGGGAGGAAGATTAAGGCATGAGGAGGTGTTAAAGAGAACAGCAGAAATTGGCCAGACAGGGACAGAATGGTGATTAGAAATATCTGGGGATGAATTAATTTCTGATCCAATCAACAGGATAGTCTGGCTTGGAGGATTAAGATGGGAGCGCTACACCCCAGATATCTGCAAAACAGGAGATGACTTGTGATAACCCTTATGCAAAAAGATCTAGCAAAGGAAGACAACTTTTGTTCTGTATGATAATGTTGATCTATATAAACTGAGCCAACTGGACAATAGGGGTCAGTCTTGGGGAGTAGCTCACTGTGGAGGTGACCTATGAACTAACGATTGACCCAGAGCTCTGTTAAGTTTTTTTCTTGTGCTGTGTAATAAATTGACTGTTGAACCAAATACCTTCTCCTATCACTTCATTCAAACAACACGCTGGACTCAGACCACACATAGACTAAATTAAGAGTAAGGTAAAGCCAGAGTCCGACAGACTGCAATTCGTTTACTGACCAGCTTGGAAAAAGACCAAGTTTACAAGTAATACATTCCAGTTGAGAAGTCACGAAGCGTAGCTAAAAGAAAATAATGAGGATTGTGAGAGATAAGTAAAACTGATATAAAAATATGAAGATGAAGAAACTAGTATAGATATATGTGTAATGAATAAAGCCAGTATGAATAGGACAAGAATAGATATTAGAATGTAGGAAGTAGAGTTAGTCTGAATAAGATAAGGGTCTTCTAGCCTTAGTCAGAATTAGCAAGTTCTGCATATAAGAAGGTTGTAGCCCTGAGAGTCGGGAAGGTGTGAATTAGAACAAAGGCAGGTTTGTGGATAAGGACAATAAGGACAATGACATGATGGGACACCGACAGGATATCTCAGGTCCTCCAAGTTCACAGAAGCAGCACGTAGGCAGACAAGATTGCCTAATGCCAAACTCATCCAGGAGGCAGAAGAATGTAAGGGGGAGGGTATTTCTATACTAAAATCAACTGTATAAAAGTTGGGTGAGCCCCAGTGTATGTGTGTATTCCCAGGGTAAGGGGAAAGCACCCAACTTTGCATTGTTGTATAATAAATGTTCTTTGTTCTCAATTTTTGTCTCGAGCAATTTCTGTGAAGGTACTTCTGTTTCTCACATTACCATCCAGGTCGTTAATATATATCTGACTGGAGCCTTGTGACTAGAGACATTCCTCAAGGCACATTTATGTATTGAGGAACACCTCCAGTCAAAAATGCAATCATTTATTACCACTCTGGTGTACTCCATTAAATTCCTTCTGTCACCTTTCAGCCCACCTCTCCAAACAGTCCAAATCCTTCTGTAGTCCATGAAACCCTTTTTCACTATCCACAACTCCCCCTATTTTTGTATCATCCACATACTTACTCACTCACTTTACCACCCTAAAGTAAAGTAAAATTGGGAGAAGAAGGGAGTAAAGTGTAAAGAGGAGGGAAGGTATGGAGTCTTTTTAAAGGCACTTACATTGGGTAAGTTGATTCAATTGGGAGAGTAGGGAGCTGGAGGCGACTGTTAGAGGAGGAGAGGCTGCTGGGAAGGTAAGGGCCTATAAAAAGGCAGTGACCGAGGCCTGATCGAATACTTGAGGGAGCAGAGGAAGGAAGAGGTGAGCAGCTAAGTGGTATTATTCTAAGGGCAAGGTTTATTTAATTAATTGGTTAATAGGTCAATTGGTCAAGGGCCAATAAAAGGAGGGTAGGTATTAGGGGTAGGTATTAGGGAGCGGCCAGTGAGGAGTGGCCTGGTGAAGGAGTGGGACTTCCAGGCTTTGGTTCTTCAGGCTTCAGCGAAAGCAGATGAGGAGAAAGGCGGGCTTTCTTATTTACTCTTCATTGGTCAGTTTTCAATTAAAGAGCTGAGACATGCCTATGGGGTTAATTCTCTGCTCACGTTGCCAGATGTGAGAACCATGGGAGAGTTCCTCCCTCCCAAGTGGCCATATCTGTGCCAAGTTCAATGAGGTGAACTTCCTTAGAAACCGGGTTTGTGATCTGGAGCACCAGCTTGTGGACCAATTGCTCAACAGGGAAAGCGAGGGGACCTTTACCCTCCCCAGAGTGCTTGCGTGCAAGGGGTGTACCGGGACACAACTATTAAAGGATGAAATTAAGGAACTGGAGTTGCAACTTGATGATCTGAGGCAAATTGACATTGGAGGTTATGATGTTATTGGAGTAATGGAGATATAGCTGCAGGAGGGATAGATTGGGAAATTAATGTTCCAGGATATGCATCCTATCAAAAAGACAATGTTAGGTAGAGTATTGTATGGGATGCTTGAAAGGCATTTTCATGTAGTCAAATCATTAGTTATGCATCAAAGGAAAAGAAGAAATTTTTGGTAGAGTCTCAGTTGTTGGAAAAACAAATATCAGAGTTGGAAAAGGAATTCCAGAGAAATATTACAGAAGATAATAAAGCTTTTTTGACAAAAATGAAGCTAAAATATAATAAATTGCAAACTAACCAATTTGAATGTTTGATTCAGACTCGGGGTCGGAGTGGCCAGCGAGCGAGTGGCCAGCGAGCGAGTGGCCAGCGAGCGAGTGGCCAGCGAGCGAGTGGCCAGCGAGCGAGTGGGGTCTTAGGACTTTGGCTCGAGGGACTTTGGCAAGAAGGGGCTATTTGTGTGGGAAGGGTATTTATATTAAGAAAGGAGGAAATGGAGTCAGTTGGGGTAGTTCAGTGCTCCAATTGTGGGATGTGGGAAATCAGAGACAGCACAGCTGTTCCTGATGACTACACCTGCAAAAGGGGGATCCAATTGCATATAATGAGTGACTGTGTTAGGGAGCTTGAGCTGCAGTTGGATGAACTGAGGATCATAAGGGAAGCAGAGGTGGTGATAGAGAGGAGTTACAGGGAGACAGTCACCCCTAGAAAGCAGGAGTCAGGGAATTGGGTGACTGTGAGGAAAAAGGGAGAGTGCCAGTGCAGAGTACCCCTGTGGAAGTGCTACTCAGCAATATGTTTTCTGCATTAGATACTGCTGGGGGGAACAGCCTATCTGGGACGAGACGTTGGGGTCAGGTCTCTGGCATGGGGGCTGCCCCTGAGGTTCAGAAGGGAAGGAGGGATAAGAACAGGATACTTGTAGTTGTGGACTCGTTAGTCAGAGGGACAGATGGAAGGTTTGTGGGATGAGATCGGGGATCCAGGTTGGTATGTTGCCTCCCTGGTGCCAGGGTCAGGGATATCTCTGATCGAGTACATAGCATTCTGCAAGGGGAAGGAGAACAGCCAGAAGTCGTGATCCATGTGGGGACCAATGACTTAGCTAGAAGTGGGGATGAGGTCCTGAAACAGGATTATATGGAATTAGGTAGGAAGTTAAAAAACAGGACCTCCAAGGTAGTAATCTCTGGATTGCTGCTGGTGCCACGCGCTAGTGAGGGTAGAAATAGGACGATGTGGAGGATGAATGCGTGGCTAAAGAGATGGTGTAGGGGGCAAGGGATAAGATTTCTGGATCATTGGGATCTCTTCTGGGGAAGGTCAGACCTGTACAAAAGGGACAGACTTTACTTGAACTGGAGGGGGACCAATGTGCTGGCAAGCAGATTTGCTAGAGCTGTGGGGGAAGGTTTAAACTAGTTTGGCAGTGGGGTGGGGAACAGAGTGTGACAGCAGTGTCAAGGGAGCATGGCCACCTAGATAAGAATAAAAACGACAAAGGTAGGATGGAGATTAGGGTAGAAGGTAGAAAAGAGAATGTATGTGAGGGTCATTCTCTGAAATGCATTTATTTTAATGCAAGAAGTATAGTGAACAAGGTAGATGAGCTTAGAGCATGGACAGATACTTGGGGTCACGATATTGTGGCAATTAGTGAGACCTGGCTACAAGAGGGGCAGGACTGGCAACTTAACGTTCCAGGATACATTTGTTTCAGATGTGATAGATCAGGGGGTAAAAAAAAGGGGGAGGAGTTGCTCTGCTTGTTAAGGAGGATATTACTGCCGTGAGGTGACAAGATGGTCTGGAGGGATCGTCCAGTGAGGCTGTTTGGGTGGAATTGAGGGGTGAAGGAGGCATGAGGGTGCTAATAGGGGTGTATTACAGACCACCAAATGGGTCAAGAAAACTAGAGGAACAAATGTGTAGAGAGATAATGTATATGTGTGAGAATCATAAGGTAGTGATCATGGGAGATTTTAACTTCCCTCACATTGATTGGGATACCCATACAGTTAGAGGGCTGGATGGGCTAGAGTTCATTAAATGTGGTCAAGATTGTTTTCTGAATCAATTAGTAGAAGAACCGACTCGGGACTGTGTAATACTGGATCTCCTGTTAGGGAAGGAGCTAGGTCAGGTATCAGACATTAATGTTGGAGAACCAATTGGGTCTAGTGATCATAATTCTGTTAGTTTTAAGGTAGTTTTAGGGAAGAGCAAGGAGGGGCCTAAAGTTGAGGTTCTGGATTGGAGAAAAGCAAATTTCAAAGGAATAAGAAGGGATTTGGGGAGTATTGAGTGGGACAGGATATTTTCAGGTGAGGGTGTAAATGAAAAATGGAGGATATTCAAAAAAGAAATTTTGAGGGTACAGAGTAGTTATGTCCCAGTGAGGATCAAAGGAAAGGCTGGAAGTCATAGGGAGGCTTGGTTTTCAAGGAATATTGGAAATTTCGTTAGGAGAAAAAGCGAGGTGTACAAGAGGTATAAAGAACAGGGAGCTGACAATTTGAAGGAGGACTACAAGGAGTGTAGAAGGAATCTTAAGAAAGAAATTAGAAAGGCCAAAAAAAGGCACAAAGAGGCTTTGGCAGACAGAGTAAAAATAAATCCAAAGGGTTTCTATAAGTACATTAAAAGTAAAAGATTAGTGAGGGATAAAATTGGACCCCTTGTAGATAGTGAGGGTAGACTCAGTGAGAAGTCAAAGGAAATGGGGGAAATTTTGAATGATTTCTTTGCCTCGGTATTCACTAGGGGAAAAAAATTGAACCAGTTGAGATAAAGAAAAATAGTGGGGAGGTCATGAAGCATACAAGGATAACTGAGGAGGTTGTGATGGCTGTGTTGAAAAAGATAAAGGTGGCTAAATCTCCGGAACCGGACAAAATATTCCCAAGGACACTCAGGGAGGCTAGTGGACAGATAGTGGGGCCATTAACAGAGATATTTAGGATGTCACTGGCCACGGGGGTAGTGCCAAAGGATTGGAGGGTGGCGCATGTGGTTCTGCTGTTTAAGAAAGGGTCTAAATGTAAACCTGGGAATTATAGGCCCGTGAGTCTGATGTCTGTGGTGGGCAAGTTGATGGAAAGTGTTCTGAGGGATGGTATTTACAAATATTTGGAGGTATAGGGATTGCTAGGGAGTAATCAGTGTGGTTTTGTCAGGGGTAGATCATGCTTGACAAACCTGATTGAGATTTTTGAGGGGGTTACAAAAAAGGTTGATGAAGGGAAAGCTATGGATGTTATCCATTTAGACTTTAGTAAAGCTTTTGACAAAGTTCCCCACAGGAGGTTAGGAAAAAAGGTGGAGGCATTAGGTATAAATGAGGAGGTAGTGAAATGGATTCAGCAATGGTTGGATGGGAGGTGTCAGAGAGTAGTGGTAGAAAATTGTTTGTCCAATTGGAGGCCGGTGACTAGTGGACCAGGGATCAGTCCTGGGTCCACTATTGTTTGTTATATATATTAACGATCTGGAAGTAGGGGTGGAAAATTGGATAAGCAAGTTTGCGGATGATACAAAGATTGGCGGTGTTGTGGACAGTGAGGAAGATTACGGTAGATTAAAAGGTGATTTAGGAAGGCTGGAGGTGTGGGCTGAGAAATGGCTGATGGAATTTAATACAGATAAGTGTGAGGTGTTACATTTTGGAAAGGCAAATCTAAATAGGTCATATGCATTAAATGGTAGGCTATTGAGATGTGCAGAGCAACAAAGGGATTTAGGAGTTGTGGTAAATAGTACCCTCAAGGCTGATACTTAGGTAGATGGTGTGGTGAAGAAGGCATTTGGAATGTTGGCCTTCATAAATTGGAGTATTGAATTCAAGAGTAGGGAGGTTATGATGAAATTGTACAAGGCATTGGTGAGGCCAAATTTGGAGTACTGTGTACAGTTTTGGTCACCAAATTATAGGAAAGATATAAACAAAATAGAGAGAGTGCAGAGAAGGTTCACGAGAATGTTGACAGGATTTCAAGGTTTGAGTTACAGGGAAAGGTTGTGCAGACTGGGGTTTTTTCTCTGGAGCATAGAAGATTGAGAGGGGACTTAATAGAGGTGTTTAAAATTTTAAAAGGGACAGACAGAGTAAATGTGGATAGGCTTTTGCAATTAAGAGTGGGGGAGATTCAAACTGGAGGACATGATTTAAGATTGAAGGGGGAAAATTATAAGGGGAACATGAGGGGAAATTTCTTCATGCAAAGAGTGGTAGGGATGTGGAATGAGCTTCCGACAGACATGGTCGAGGCGGGATCATTGGTTATATTTAAGGAAAGACTGGATAGTTACATGGATAGGAGAGGACTGGAGGGGTATGGACTAGGTGCTGGTCAGTGGGATTAGGAGGGTGGGGATTTGTTACGGTATGGACTAGTAGGGCCGAACTGGCCTGTTCTTTGCTGTAAGTGGTTATATGGTTATATGGATTCAAAGATCTAAGCTACGTTATTACGAGTTAGGGGGGTTCAGAGCACATAAAGTTTTGGCATGGCAATTGAAAACTGAACAAGCTTCAAGGATTATTAATTCCATAAAGAAGGACAATTCAGTTACTTTTAAACCTCAGGAAATTAATGACCATTTTTTGAAATTTTACCAGAAATTATATGCTTCTGAGGGAGTGCGAGATGATGGTTCCATTGAAGCATTTTTGTCAGAGTTAAATTTACCAATATTGAAGGAGGAGGATGTGAGAAAGTTGAATTCTCCTTTTATGGATTTAGAAAAAAATGCCTAATGGGAAATCACCAGGAGATTATGGGTTCACTGCTGAATTTTATAAAGTTTTTTATGATGATTTGTTCTCTGTATTTATGGATGGTCTTAATCAGGGAATGTAGGAACAAGCTTTACCAGACTCATATTTGAGTGCAATAATAACAGTGATACCAAAAATTGACAGAGACCCTTTGAAGGTTTCTTCTTATCGACCAATTTCTTTATTAAATGTGGATTATAAAATAATAGCAAAATTGTTAGCAAATAGATTAGCAAAGTATTTACCACAATTAGTACATTCTGACCAGGCTGGGTTTATTAAAGCTTTTGATAGGGTTGAATGGAATTTTTATTTAAAGTTTTAGAGAAATATAAATTTGGACCCTTATTTATTGGTTGGCTAAAGGCACTATATAATAATCCTGTAGCAAGGGTGGCAACAAATGGTCAAACTTACTTTTTTTTTTAAATTAATGTGTTTAACTTTCAAGGTTGTCCTTTATCACCAGCCCTATTTGCATTGGTCATTGAACCATTAGATTAGGCTATCAGGCAGAATGAGAATATTAAAGGTATAAGGAATGGACAGGATGAATACAAGATTAATTTATTTGCTGATGATGTTTTAATATATTTAACTAATCTGGATCAATATTTAATTTATTTACAAAATTGTTTAGAATTATATGGCAAATTATCTGGATATACAGGGAATGCAGATAAAAGTGAAACTTGCTCGTAAATGCATTGCCACATCTTGGAAACCTGAAGTGGAGTTAAATCTAAGTCAATGGCATAATGAGTTGAAGTCATGTATTTGTATGGAGAAAATAACACATAATTTACATAGTAACATAGAAACATAGAAGATAGGAGCAGGAGTAGGTCATTCAACCCTTCGAGCCTGCTCCGCCATTCAACGAGATCATGGCTGATCTTAAAGTTCAGTACCCCGTCCCCGCCTTCTCTCCGTAACCTTTAATACCCTTATACTGAAGAAATATATCTAATTCCCTCTTAAATATATTTTATGAACCTGCCTCTACTCCCCTCTGTGGCAATGAATTCCACAGATTCATCACCCTCTGGGTAAAGAAATTCCTCCTCATCTCGGTCCTAAATGGTTTGCCTATTATCCTCAAACCATGGCCCCGGGTTCTGGATTTTCCCATCATTGGAACATCCCATCTGCATCCACTCTGTCCAGTCCTGCCAGAATTTTACATGACTCTATGAGATCCCCTCTCAATCTTCTAAACTCCAGCGAGCACAATCCCAATTTGCGCAATCTTTCCTCATAAGTCATTCCTGCCATTCCAGGTATCAGCCTGCACTCCCTCCATTGCAAGAACATCCTTCCTTAGATAAGGTGACCAAAACTGCACACAATACTCCAGTTGGGGTCTCACCAAGCCCTGTACATCTGCAGTAAGGTATCCTTATTCCTATACTCAAACACTCTTGATATGAAGGCCAACATACCATTTGCCTTTTTAACCACCTGCTGTACCTGCATGCTTGCCTTCAGAGACTGGTGTACAAGTACCCCTAGGTCTCTCTGCTCTTCCCCATCTCTTAATCTATTGCCATTCAAATAGTAATCTGCCCTCCGGTTTGTATTACCAAAATGGATAACCGCACATTTATCCACATTGTAGTGCATTTGCCATGTATCTGCTCAGTCCCCCAATTTATCCAAATCACACTGGAGCTTCCTGACCCCCTCTTCCATGCACACAACCCCTCCTAGCTTAGTGTCATCTGCAAATTTGGAGATATTACATCCAATCCCCTCATCCAGATCATTAATGTAATTTTTTTTTTTTTTTTTAAACTTTATTTAAGATTTTATAACATGAATAACATATAGAATTACATTAAAAAAAATTAAGAACAAAATGATAAAATTACAAGACAGTATCAGTAATCTAAATAAACTATAACCTTCCCAATAATTCTTCTTTCTTTCTTTGGCTTGGCTTCGCAGACAAAGATTTATGGAGGGGGGTAAATAATTAAATAATAATTATTACACATTAATAACCCAACTCAAATTAGTCCAACCCCCCCTTTCCCCCCCAAAAATAAAGAGTGAAGAATTAATAAAGTTAATAATATGTGAGAAAAAAACCCACTTACAAAAAAACAAAAACATAACCGATTAAAATACTAACAAAAAGAAAAGTAATTAATACTGATATCAGACTTAAAAAACATATTTAAATCAAACTTAAATGCATATATTTAACAAACAGAGTTAAGATTAAACATATATTTAACTCAAACTTAATATAAAAAATTAGTAAAGTTAATAACATTGTCTATCAAAAATTCTTAAACAATTATCAATTCTTTAAAAATAATTGTAGCATGAGAAAAAAAGATGAAAAAAATCTCTCTATAGAGATAAACCTTCACCAAATATCAACTAACTTCACATCTATCATCATATTAGTCACATAAACCACCATCTTAAAACAAAATTCAAACCTCATTAAACATTGTACAATTCAATTTTAGTACTCCCACCATTTTTCCCTTTTACTCTTGAATAATTATCCAATAAAAGCTCCAATATCCCCAATCATTACATTAAAATTCAGATATCCAAATAATAAAAACACATCTACAACAAAATCAATATCTTCAACAAATGGAGCATAAACCACAAACAAAATTCAAGCCTCATTAAGAATTGTACAATTCAATTTATAACTTTCACCATTATTCCCTTCGTTTTATAACTAAAATAGCAAAATAATATACACCAGAATTACCACTTCTTTCACCTTAAAGTTAAAGAAAAAATATTTAAAAAAATCTTATCCATCCCATTCACATTTAAATTTCAAATATTCCTTACTGAATAAACTTTACAAAAAAAACCACATCAATTTTTAGTTTTTTTAAACAATCAAATACTTTCTTATACTTTTATTATAAACACAAAAAACCTTTCACTCTTTAATCTAATAATACAAAAAAAGGAAGAAACAAAACGGGTAGGAGGTTAAAAATACCCCCTCCCGTCTAAACCGCGCAATGTGGTAACTCCCCAAAAAAATGGGAGTGAGATAACTCACACGTAGCAGATGACTTTCAGGAAATAGTGCCCATCCAGTTCTCTCCCCCAACTCTCACTTCATCTTAAACTAACATCATCATTATTTAATATTCCTTTTAAAAAAAAATTAGAAAAAAAAGAACTCTTCTTTTAATCACCTCCAACTGCCGAGTCACCATTACAACCATTCCTTCTTGGAGCACGGCTCTTTTCTTCCATCTCTTGTCTCCTTAGAGATCGCGGCGGACTACGTCTCTGTTGAAACTGCGTAATTGGCAGCTCTTGAGCAAATGCTATAGCTTCCTTTGGAGAATCAAAGAACTTTGGTTGGTAACCATCTTGAAAAACCTTCAAAACAGCTGGATATCTAAAGGTTGCCTTATAACCTTTCTTCCACAACAACTCTTTAGCAGAGTTGAATTCCCGTTATTGGAACATAACTTCTTGACTCAAATCCGCATAGAAGAAAACTCGATTATTTTGAATCATCAAGGGTGATTTTCTCTGTTGTGCATTTCTAATAGCCACTCGTAAAATTATTTCTCTGTCGTAATAATTCAAGAAACGAACCAAAACAGGTCTTGGACTTTGACCTGAAATAGGTCTTCTACGCAAGGCTCTGTGAGAACGTTCCAGTATTATACCTTCCGGGAAATGTTCTTGACCCAGCACCTGCGGAATCCATTCAGTAAAAAATTTTCTTGGGTCTGGTCCCTCCATTCCTTCCGGCAAACCAATAATCTTTATATTGTTCCATCTGGATTGGTTTTCCAAATAATCAATCTTTTTCACCAAATTTTTATTTTGAGTTTGTAAGTCTTCGACCATTTTGGTCACATCTCAAACTTGATCTCATATTTCGTCTATATCTTCTTCACACAAATTAAATTTATCTCTCACTTCAAGCTTAAAAGCTCCAAACTCAGCCATCTGTTGAGAATTTATTTCCATCAGAGTATTGAACCTAGTACCAAGTTCAGTCATAATCTTAGATAATCTCTGCATTGCATAAGATAATTTAGATTCAAGATTCACAAGAATCTTTTCAATTGGAAGAGATTCTGGCTCAACGGATTCCTGCTTCTTCTGCATAACCAAAGGGTCTTCTGTTGCTTCCTTCATTCTGGTTGCCTTCCTTGTAGTATAGCTGTGTGTGGAAACCCCAGCCACAGCCTCTCCAGCAATGACTGGAGGACGCTGGCCGGGATTTTCCCCAGTCCATCTTTTATCTCAAAAGGTGCAGTTTGCAGTGCCACCGCTACAGTGACAAATGCCTTTCCCCAGCCGGTACTTCAACTGATGTTACTACAAGTGGTTCATTCATAACATTGCCGTCAGATGCTACTGCACATGTGGGAACCTGAGTAACTCTTTGTTCTAAAGGCTGTTTGGCGCCCTCTTTAGAGGGCTCTACCGATGTAATATTGAACTCTACATCTGAAAGCTGTACCTTTCTCCTGGAATCCATTTCAGGCTGAGTCTCGATGTCTTTCCTGTAGGTAGGCTCCAAAACTTGAACTTTTGGAAAATGTAGTTTTTTGATAATCTGTTGTTGTTTTTTTTTTGCTCTTTTCCACCAATTGTACCATCATATGTTAAATTAACAGCACTGAAGTTATCTAAACTTTTAAAGAATTTTAACGGGCATTTCTAGACAAAACAATAAGATAGAGTCAGGAGAGGACTGTAAGGCACATCTGATCCTTACGCAATCTTGCCACGCCCCCCATTAATGTAAATTATGAACAGCTGGGGTCCCAGTACAGATCCCTGTGGCACCCCACTGGTCACCGCCTGCCACTCAGAAAATGAGCCATTTATCCCAACTCTCTGTCTTCTACCTGCCAGCCAGTTCTCAATGCACATCAATACTTTGCCCCCAATCCCATGAGCCTTGATTTTGGAAGCCAGTCGTTTATGCGGGACCTTATCGAAGGTCTTTTGGAAGTCCAGGTACACCACATCCACTGGCTCTCCCCCATCTATTTTACCTGTCACCATCTCAAAGAATTCCAATAGATTTGTCAAGCACGATTTACCTTTTGTAAATCCATGTTGACTCCGTCCGATCCCTTCTCTGCTAGTCATATGCTCCGCTATTACATCCTTAATAATGGATTCCATCATTTTGCCCACTACTGATGTAAGGCTCACCGGCCTATAATTCCCCACTTTTTCTCTACCTCACTTTTTATATAATGGGGTAACATTAGCTACCCTCCAATCCATGGGTACTGATCCTGAGTCTATCAAGTTCTGGAAAATAATTCTTAAAGCATCTGCTATCTGAATGGTCACTTCCTTAAGTACCCTAGGATGTAGATTATCAGGCCCTTGGGATTTATCTGCCTTCAATCCCATCAATTTCCCCAAGACCATGTGCTTAGAGATACTGATTTCTTTCAGTTCCTCCCTTGCATTAGTCTCTATGTTTCCCAACATCCTTGGGAGTTTATTTGCATCTTCTCTTGTAAAAACAGAACTAAAGTAAGAATTTAATTGGTCTGCCATTTCCTTATTCCCCATTATATATTCCCCTGATTCTGACTGCAAAGGACCTACTTTGGATTTCACCAATCTTTTCCTCTTGACATATTTATTAAAGCTTTTGCAGTCGGTTTTTATATTTGCCGCAAGCTTACTTTCGTAATTTATTTTTGCTCTCTTGATTAATCCCTTTGTCCTCCTTTGGTGCATCTTGAACTGCTCCCAGTTTTCGGTTGTGATACTTTTTTTGGCCAATTGATATGTTCTCTCTTTGGACCTAATGCTGTCTCTGATTTCCCTTGTTATCCACGGTTGAGTCACCTTTTTTGGTTTATTTTTATGCCAAACCGGTATAAACGATTTTTGCAATTTCTCCATTAGATCTGTGAATGCTTTCCACTGTCTATCCACAGTCAACTCCCCCATAAACACCACCCAATCAATCTTACTCAACTCCCGTCTCATACCATCATAATTCCCTTTAAATGTTAGTGGGGGTGGTATATAGGCCTCCAAATAGTAGTGTAGAGGTGAGGGAAGGTATTAAAAGAGAAATTAGAACTAAGACCTTAGTCTTGGTTTTAATTTCATCACTCTCCATGTCGAGTGAGAATTCGATCACATTGTGATCGCTCCTACCCAAAGGGCCGCATGCAACAAGATTGTTGATTAGCCCCTTATCATTGCATAATACCCAATCTCAAATGGCCTGCTCCCGAGTTGGTTCCTTGACATATTGGTCTAGATAACCATCCTGTAAACATTCAAGGAATTCCTCCTCCTCAGTATTTTTACTAATTTGGCTAGTCCAATCTATATGCAAATTAAAGTCTCCCATGATGACAGCTGTTCCCTTATTGCACACTTTTCTAATTTCTCTTTTAATACCTTCCCTCACCTCTACACTACTATTTGGAGGCCTATATACCACCCCCACTAACATTTTCAGCCCCTTGCTATTCCTCAGTTCTACCCATATAGATTCCGCATCTTCCGAGTTGATATCCTTTCTGTCAATCGTGTCGGTCCCTTGTCTCACCATCAATACAACCCCACCCCCTTTTATTTCTTGCCGATCCCTCCTAAATATCGTATACCCCGGGATGTTAAGTTCCCAGGCTTGCCCACCCTGCAGCCATGTTTCTGTAATCCCAATCAAATCATATTTGTTTATCTCAATTTCCACAGCTAATTCATCTACCTTGTTCCGAATGCTTCTTGCATTAAGATATAAAGCCTTCAGATTTGCTTTTTTCACCCTCCTTGCTCTTTCTGATTTTTTTTTTTAAACTTTCGCTGCCTAATCTAACTTTTCCTGTTTTATCTTTTCTGTCCTTTGCCCTATCATACAGGTTCCCACCCCCCTGCCAAATTAGTTTAAACCGCACCCGACGGCTGTACCAAACCTAGCTGCCAATATATTGACCCCTTTTGGGTTTAGGTGTAACCCATCCTTCTTGTAGAGGTCATGCCTTCCCCAAAAGGGATCCCAATGATCCAAGAAGCCAAAACCCTGTCCTTTACACCAGCCCCTCAGCCACACATTCATTTTTCTTTACCTTCCATTTTTGTTCTCAGTTGCACTTAGCACAGGTAGCAAACCAGAGATCACCAGCCTGGCTGTCCTATTTCTTAGTTTCTGTCCTAGCTCTCTGTAATCCTTTTTCAGTACTTCCTCCTTTTTATCTATGTCATTGGTACCTACATGTACCAAGACATCAGGCTGTTCGCCTTCTCCTTTTAGAATACCCTGGACCTGATTTGAGATCTCGCACCCTTGCACCAGGGAGGCAGCACACCATGCAGGCATACCTATCTGGCTCACAGAATATCCTGTCTGTATTTCTGACAATGGAGTCCCCAATGACCACTGCATTCTTCTTTACCTTTTGGTCCACCATGCCAGGCTCAGTGCCAGCGACTTGGTCACTGCCGCCAGCTTCTGTCAGGTCATCTCCCTCAACAGCATCCAACAAAATATACCTGTTAATGAGAGGGCTATTCACAGGTGTGCTCTCCATTTTCCTGGCATTTTTCTTCTCTCCCCTGACAGTTACCCACTTACCTGACACATCTGGTCTTGGGGTAACTATGTCCCTGAAAGTTGAATCTATCAACTCCTCACTCTCCCTTACCAGCCGTAGGTCCTCAAGTTGCAGCTCCAATTCCCCAACTCGGTCCTTAAGAAACTGCATCTCAGTGCACCTGATGCAGATGTGGCTATTTGGGAGGGTGGGACTCACCCATGGTTCCCACATCTGACATCCAGTACAAAGCACTAACCCCATAGGCATGACTGAGCTAAAATAATGCCACTTACCTTTCTCCTCATTCAGTGCACCACTCCTCATTGGCTGCTCCCTCCCCCTTTTACTCCTTTTACTGGCCCCTTGACCAATTAGCCTTGACCAAATAGCCTTGACCAATTAGCCTTGACCAATTAACCCAATCACTCTCTCCAAGCTCCTGCGCCTCTGACTCACAGCTCAAACTCCAGCTGCTGCCTCCTCAGACTCCCAGCCCGATTTGAGTAGGCCCAAGCCCCAGTAAGCCCTTGTATTTAACTACTTACCTCCACGTCACTCTCTCCAAGCTTCTCCTCCTTCGACTCCCAGCTCAAATTTACATATAGATTGGACTAGCCAAATTAGTAAGTCCAGCTATTTATTCTACTCACCCTCTGATGCTATCTCTTGGCTCCTCCTCCTCTCACCCGACACCAGGCACTGACTCACTGCCTCCTCTGACCCTGAATCTGTCCTTTCTGAGGTATAATAAATTATAATAAAGGTATAATAATAATTATGATTTTTTTTTAAAGATGTGGACACCTTATATGAAGAATATGAATTTAATAATATTGTAAATTACTTAATGTTTTTCTTTATTTTTAATGCTTCCCTTGAGGGATCTGTTGTGGGAGAGGATGGATTTGTCTTATTGATTTATTATTATTAGATTGTTTATTCTGTAAAAGTCTGTTTATTCTTATTGAAAAATATTAAATAAAGTTTTTAAAAAAGAAATTTAGGTAGAGAAGGTGGAATGGCTCTGTTGGTGAAGAATGAAATTCAGGTGATGGAAAGGAAAGACATTGAATCAAGTGGAGTAGAGTCTGTTTGGATAGAGTTGAGAAATTGCAAAGGCAAAAGAACCATAATGGGAGTTATATAAAGACCTCCAAACAGTGGCTCTGATGTGGGAATCAGTATAAATAAAGAATTAAAAATGGCATGTCAGAGTGGTAGTGATACAGTCATTATGGGTGACTTCAACTTGCAAGTGGACTGGGAAAATCAAGTAAGTGTGGGAAAGCTAGAGAATGAGTTTATTGAATGTCTCCAAGATACATTCTTGGAGCAGTTTGTGATGGAACCTACCAGGGGGAAGTCGATTCTGGACTTGAAACTGTGCAACGACGTGGAGTTAATAAGGGACCTTGAGGTAGGGGTGCCATTAGGTAATAGTGACTATAATATGATTACTTTTAATCTGCAAATGGAAAGGGAGAAGAGAAGGAAGTCAGAAACATTAGTGCTACAGCTAAATAAGGGTGATTACACATCTATGAGGGAGGAGCTATCCAAAATAAAATGGAAGGACATTCTAGCTGGGAGGACAACTGGGCAAAAATGGACATTTTTCACAGGATTCAGAATAGATTCATCCCAAAGAGAAGGAAAGGCTCTTCGAAGAGCAAATGGCAGCTATGGCTGACAAAGGAGATCAAGAGCAGTATCAGGTCTAAAAGAAATAAGTATAAGATGGCAAAGCAGAGAGGGAGGTTAGAGGATTGGGAGGCCTTTAAAAACCAACAGAGAGAAACTAAGAAAGTCATTCAGAAGGGGAAAATGAAGTTTGAGGCAAATAATATAAAATGGGTTAGCAAAAGCTTCTTCAGATATGTTAAAAGGAAAATGTTGGTTAGGGCCAAAATCGGGCCCTTGCAAATGGAGAAAGGTGAAATTATCAATGGGGACATGGAGATGGCTGAGGAATTTAGCAATGACTTTGCATCTGTTTTCACCAAGGAGGATATAGGTTATGATCAGAAGAGGGGTAGGGGTCAAGCAGTATCTTGGGACTTGGTGAAATTACCAAAGGAAACAGAGAATTTGATGGATATTCAGATCCAGAAGCAGGTGGTTGTGATCAAATTGTTAGAACTGAGGCCTGCTAAGTCCCCTTGGCCTGATGGGCTGCATTCCAAGGTGCTTAGAGATGTTGAACTGGAAATTGTGGAAGCACTAGTTGACATTTTCCAAAGTTCTTTAGATTATGGGGAAGTGCCTGCAGACTGGAGACTTTATCAGTGGTGTTAGTTGTTGGCAGGGTTGAGGAAGTTATGGATCATAAGATCATGGAATCAGAATCTTGTGAGGGTAACCTTAAATAAACCGTGGTTCCTGTGCACCTGTCTAACTCAGTAATTTTGGAAAATTTGGAGGAAAGGTTTGGCCATCTTAATTCACAAGAACAGATGCAGATGGAAGAATTAATTTTGAAATATACAAATTTGTTTCCCGATGTGCCAAAAAGGACATCAGTGATTTATCATGAGGTAGACGTGGGAGATGCAAGTCCCATTGAACAACCCCCATACAGAATAAACATTCAGAAGAGTAAAATCATGGACCAGGAGGTAGAATATATGTTGAGAAATGATATTATTAGACCTTTGAACTCAGATTAGAGTTCTCCTTATATTTTGGTACTAAAACCAGATGGAACTGTTAGGTTCTGTACAAATTACAGGAAGGTTCATTCAGTAACTAAAACAGATGCTTATCCTATTCTGAGAATAGATTACTATTGATAAAATTGGGAAGCTAAATTTCTTACTAAGTTGGATTTGTTGAAGGGCTACTGGTGTGTGCGTTTAACTGAGAGAGGAAAGCATATTTCATCTTTTGTAACTCAATCCCGTTTATATGAGTATAATGGGTTATGGTTTGGCATGCAAAATGCCCCTGCAACATTCCAGAGGATGATTAATTTGGTAATCCAGGGTAAAACATACAGATGTTTATATTGATGACTTGGTCACAAAAACTGACACATGGGAAGAACATCTAAGGGAATTGGACAAATTGTTTGCAAGATCATCCAAAGCAAACTTAACTGTTAATTTAGCAAATAGTCAATTTGCGAATGCCACAGTGACATACTTGGGTTATGTAGTTGGTCATGGCAAAGTTGCACCTATTCAAGCTGAGTGAATGTAATTTCTGAGTTTCCTATTCCCAATGGCAAGAAAGCAGTGAGGTTTTTAGGAATGCAGGATATTATAGGACATTTTGCAGGAATTTTGCTGAGGTTTCTCTATCTTTAACCAACCTGTTGAAGAAAGGGGAGAAATTTGTGTGGTCTAACGTTTGTCAGACAGCTTTGAACATTTTAAAGGAGATGCTATGCTATTACCTTGTGTTAAAATCTCCTGATTTTGACAGACCATTTTCTTTATCAGTGGATGCCAGTGAGGGAGCAGCAGGTGAAGTTTTATTACAAAAATATAATGAAATTGACCATCCAGTTGCCTATTTTTCAAAAATATTCAATGTTCATCAAAGGAACTATTCCACTATTGAGAAATAACTGTTGTGTATAATATTTGCTCTGCAGAATTTTGATGTATATCTTGGTACCACTCATGAACCAATTGTGATATTTACTGACCTCTGGTGTTTTTAAATAAAATTAAGAATAAAAACAGAAGATTATTAAACTGGAGTTTAATATTACAAGAATATATTTGGCAGATTCATCATATCAGAGGTACAAATAATGTGAAAGTAGATTGTTTGTCAAGATGTTAAAATTGATCATATATAAAAATATATAGTCTCAACATTGGGTTACTTTATTATAACAATTTATATTTTGTAGTTATCTCTTCAGTGATTTAAAGACTTTAGTTATAACTTAGTTAAAATTCCATTGAAGGGGAAAGTGTGACTTAGTTAAAATTCCTTTGAAGGGGAAAGTGTGACAGAATATAGATACGTGTTTGGGAGATAAATTGGGGTAGGTTCTGTAGTGTAGGTCACATATTGTAACAAGATCAAACCAGCAACCACAAAGAAGGCATATGACACAGGGATAAAGATGAACAATTACTTTATTAACAAAATTTCACCTTCAAACTTTAATTCAAAGTCCCCCCTTTATAACAATGCCCACTGGTTAATATACAAATTTATATAACAGTGTAAAACTAATAAACTCTCCAGCCTAAATATAACATATGTAATCAAAGTATAAATTATACAGAAAAATCCTAGAGACAAAACACATAAGACTGACAAAACTTTGATTACAATCAAAGTAAAGATCGTAAACACAATTCAGTTTGAGTGTGGGGGGAGAGAGAGTGTGGGGGGGGAGAGAGTGCGGGGGGGAGAGAGTGCGGGGGGGGAGAGAGTGCGGGGGGGAGAGAGTGCGGGGGGGGAGAGAGTGCGGGGGGGGAGAGAGTGCGGGGGGGAGAGAGTGCGGGGGGGGAGAGAGTGCGGGGGGGAGAGAGTGCGGGGGGGAGAGAGTACAGGGGGGAGAGAGTGCGGGGGGGAGAGAGTGCGGGGGGGAGAGAGTGTGCGGGGGGGGAGAGAGTGTGCGGGGGGGGAGAGTGTGCGGGGGACGGAGAGAGTGTGCGGGGGGACGGAGAGAGTGTGCGGGGACGGAGAGAGTGTGCGGGGGGGCGGAGAGAGTGTGCGGGGGGGCGGAGAGAGTGTGCGGGGGGGCGGAGAGAGTGTGCGGGGGGGGCGGGGAGAGTGTGCGGGGGGGCGGAGAGAGTGTGCGGGGGGCGGAGAGAGTGTGCGGGGGCGGAGAGAGTGTGCGGGGGGGCGGAGAGAGTGTGCGGGGGGGCGGAGAGAGTGTGCGGGGGGGGCGGAGAGAGTGTGCGGGGGGGCGGAGAGAGTGTGCGGGGGGGGCGGAGAGAATTTCTACAGTGATACAGTCAGTAGCAGCAGCAGCTGGGACTGGTACAGGACGCTGGCTAGCTTATGGAAAAACCCCATTTAGAAGATAGGTTGTGAGTGCTTGGTTCTGCTTGGTTCAGCCTGGTCAAAGCCCTTGTGGATCATGCAAGAGGAGGGGACTAGCTGCCTAATGTTTGACTTGAAATAAGAGAAACAAAAAGGAACTCTGTGATGACCTGAAAGAAAGAGGTTATCATCTGGGCAAGTTTCTTCGGCAAGACACTGAATTGGCTGATGATAAAAGGAGTCAGTTGTGGGATTTAGTGTACAACAAATAGGACAAGAACCTTCCTGAGTGGTAACCATTTACCTTTCAAGCATCAATGCCTGGTGACCTTTATAAATGTTAAATTCTGCGCACAGTATAAAAATTGCCTGCAAGATTGAATTGTGAACCAAAGAACTTTTCTGAACTTACTTAAACATTACATACACATATGCTTAGACTTAGAAGGGGGTTAAGTTAGGTTAACGGTCATAAGTTTGACCTGGATTTCATGTTGAAAGACAATTAAAAGCAACTTTTGTTTAAGTAACCATTTGTCCTGGTGTATTCTTATTGCTACTGAGTTTATGGGTCCTCTGGGCTCTAACAGCAGCCATTGCTGATCTCGCATCATTCCTGCTCATGCCTGCTCTCAATCAACATGGACTCCTCTTGCATACTGCGACACATCCTTTAATTTGACTGCTGTAATCTGATATTACTTTCTCCCTTTCAAAATTGATCTCGGATCTTTGTTAGCGGAAGTTGTTTGTTTCAATCTGAAGCTGATGCTTGTACGTATTGCTGACAGTTTGGTTCTTAAATTTTACCTAAACGTCAGTTCTGCAGGTGTTCTTTGAGTGTGATGTATTCCAGTAACTCAGCAAGAAATCGGCAATTTTATGGGACAATCATGAGTCCGAATTTCATCTCATCTTTATGGCCTTCTTTAAAGATTTTTATGAAAAGTACTGCTTCTCCATTTGTTCTTGGACAATATGGTGCAGGCAGTATGTGGCAAATATTGTTATTACGCAAGAAAGCTTTAAATTCTGCTGATACCAATTGCGGGCCATTGTTGGAAACTTTCGTCACATATGAAGTGAAATTCCCTCTAGGTTTTTCAATAGTCTGATCTGCAGTTGATTTCCTCATGCAGATTACAATTGGCCATTTGGAGTGTGTGTCAACTACTATCAGGACATTCTCTCCCATGAATGGTCCTGCAATGTCTATGTGGATCTGACAGTTGTGATGGCCATTTCCATGGGTTTACTTCTGCCTGAGGTGCTTTGGGTTGTGCTTCCTGGCATGTGCTGCATCTTCTGACTATGTTATCAATATCTTCCCCTATGGAAGGCCACCAGTCCTGCATCCTGGCTGGTGCTTTCATACGCACTATCCCCGGGTGGTCATTGTGAAGTTCAGCCAGGACATCTTCCTTCCACTTCTTGGGAATGACCATTCTGGTTCCCCATAGTGGACATCCTTCCTCGATCGATGGTTCACCACTTCTGGTGTAATAGGGTTTAATTTCCTTTGACATTTCCTGATCTTCCGGCCAGCCATTGTTTGTGAAATAGAACACTCTGGACAGTTATATCTTTCTGGGTTTCTTTACTGATCCTTTTTGCCATTATTGGAAGTTGATTCAGTTGACTTTGATTTATTTATGTTGCTTCTGATGTCCATTCTACGATTGTTTTGTTCTGCTCCTTATCTGGGAGTGGTAAGCGGGAGAGGGCATCTGTGTGGTTATTCTGTCACGCTGGTTCATGTTTTGAATTAAAATCATATGCTGCCAATAGCACCACCCACCTTTGGATTCGGGCCACTGCTACCATCGTTATTCCTTTTTTTGATCCCAATATTAGGCTCAGTGGTTTGTTATCTGTAGCCAGCATAATCCTTTGTCCATACAGGTATTAGTGAAATCTCTTTATCCCGAAGATGATGGCTAGCCCTTCTCTTTCCAATTGAGCATAGTTCCACTCACAAGCGGTTAGTGATCGGGAGGCATATGCCATGGGTTGCTCTCTTTTTTCCATTTTCTGTGACTGTACGCCCCCCCCCCCCAATCCCACAGGTGACGCGTCCACTGCTAGTGTTAGTTCTTTGTTGGGATTGTAATGGATTAATACATGGTTACTGCTTATTAGAAGTGTTTTCAGTTCATCAATGGCTTGTTTGTTTTTTGCATTCCAGTATCATTTTTTATTTATTTATTTTTTTAAAGCAGTTCATTTAGGGGGTTATATACAGACATGTTTGGAATGTGTCGGCAATAGTGATTTACTAGACCCAGAAATCATTGTAGTTCCCTTTTGTTGGTTGGGTAAGGAGCTCTTAGAACTGCTTCTGTACTTTTGATGTCCATCTCTACCCCTTCTTGACCGATGGTGAAACCTAAATAGGTCACCGATGGTGCCATGAATGCACACCTGTTTTGTAGACAGATGTTTACTTGTTGTAGTCAGTTCAGAACGACATCCAGAGTACTTAGGTGTTCTGCATTGCTCTTGCCAGTAATGATGATGTCGTCCAGGCAGCAGCCCACTTGGAGTCCATATAGAAACGTCCATAATTTCTTGGAATATGGCTGATACTCTGTCTGGTATACGGGTATATATAAATAACCTTAACTGTGTGTTTATGGCTCCATATTTCTGAGCATCGTAGTACCTAACACTCTTCTCCCACCCCACCCCTTTGAACTAATAGGATTACATCGGGCCTAGGACTACAAGTGTAAATTAGAATACACCTCGAGTAATTATAATTATAAAAGGGAAAGTATTTAATAATAATCAGGGCACATGGTCCTTAAAGTGTTCAGGTGATCTTCTTTCTATTTCGGACCTCCTCAGCATGGTTTGCTTTGCCAGTCTTCACTCAGGACCCGTAGATAGTTGGGTCGGTGGTCGAGTTGGCGGCAACTGCCCATCTTCACTGACCTTCAGCAGCGACTTCCCATCTTCGCTGCCCTTCTGGCTGCATGTCTCAGTTACTGAACTCCTCACTGGATTGCTCGGCTCCACAACCATCTCTGACCCCCCCCCAACTCGGTCTGAGGGGTGGGCTGGGATGGTCAGGGCAGGCCGTGGCAGGTCTGGTTCCACCTCAAATTTATGAGGCAGTTCATGGACCTTGGTGTCAGTCAATGCTCGTAATTGGTCCATGTATCGCTTCCACAATCTGTCCCCCACTAGAACAGAGTATGAGCAGGGGCTCAATTTTTGTAAGATTACTCCAACCACCCATGGGTCTTAATATTGTCTATAATCTTGTACCAGGACTCTCTCTGCTACTTCAGTCTGGTCCACAGATTGCAGCCAAACATTAGTTCTGCTGGGGTGCGTGTTTCTGTATCCCAATAGAAAATCTGTGATTTTATGTGTCCGGGAGGCATTCAGAAGTTTCATGGTTTTCTTTACTTTTTTGAATGTTTGTACAGAACATTCTTCCTCCTCATTAGTACTTGGGTGAAAGGGTGCAGACAAAATATGTCTGATATTGTTGTCGCGCATAAATTTAAAAAAATATTCTGAGGTAAATTGAGGCCCATTGTCCGTAACTAATCCATGAGGCAATCTGTAAGTGGCAAAGATAGCTTTGTTACCAATCGTGGGATCTGCTTTGATATTTTTCAGCTGTGAAACTACTGGCCATGTGGAATGTACTTCCACAGCTATTAGGAAAGTCTTACCCATGGATGGTCCAGCGAAGTCTACATGAATTCCATGCCAGGGTTTGGATGGCCATTTCCATGAATTAGCTTCGGCTTGCAGCATTTCTGGCTGCATTGTCTGACATACTTTGCTTTCTCTTACTGTTGTTTCCATGCATCTGTCTATGGAGGGCCACAAGACGTGCATCTGGGCCAGTGCCTTCATTCGTACCATTCCCAGATGGTTGTGTTGTAGTTCTGATAACCTGGTAGTTTGCCATTTGGCTGGAATAATTGTACGGGTACCTCATAGTAAACATCCTTCTTCAACTGATAGTTCATGGCGGCGTGTGTGGCAAGGTTTTAGATCTTCTGGAATGACTTTAGATTCAGGCCACCCATTGAGGGTGAAGTATAGGATCTTGCTTAATGTTGCCTCTTTTTGGGTTTCCTTTGTGATCATCTGGGCTGTAATGGGCAGTTGTTGAAGTTGTTCTGGGTTGACGGCTGCTGCCTTTGCTGGCCATCTAATAATTTCTTCTCATTATTCTGTCTCGGGTAGCGACATGCGTGATAAGGCATCTGCGTGGCTATTGAGTGTTCCTGGTTTATGTTTTGCATCATAGTTATATGCCACTAGTATCATGGGCCATCTTTGAATTCTGGCCACAGCTAATACTGGTATACCTTTGTGAGGCCCCAGGATTAAACTAAGAGGCTTGTTGTCTGTGATCAGGGTGAATTTTCTTCCGTGAAGATATTGGTGGAATTTTTTTACACCAAAAATGATTACCAATCCTTTTTCTAGTTGGGCGTAATTGCGTTTGCTTGTGGTTAATGTTCGCGAAGCATACACTACTGGTTGCTCACCTTTTTCTGTGATTTGGGATAGAACCGCTCCTAGTCCCACTGGTGAAGCATCCATGGCTGGTGTAACTTGTTTACAAGGGTCGTAGTGGATTGCACCTTATTTGTTGACGTTATTATTTCCTTTAGTTGACTGACTGTTTTTAGTTTCTGTTCCAATACCATGTTTGATCTTTCTTGAGTAATTGGTTCAATGGGCTGCATAGTGTAGACATATCAGGGATATGTTTTCAGTCGTGATTAACAAGTCCTAGGAAAGACTGTAATTCCAATATGTTGGTTGGGTATGGGGCCTTACGAACAGCTTCTGTTCCTGCTGGATTCGTTCGCACCCTTTCGTTGTCGACTGTAAACCCAAGATATATTACTGAGGGGCACACTAAGACACATTTGTCCTTTCATAATTGAATATTAGTCTGTTGTAATCTGGTTAAAACCTTTTCAAGGTTTTGTAAGTGTTCACTCTCATTTCAGCCTGTGATGATGAGGAGAGACATGATCGCCAACTCTGAACAGCAAAGCACCTGAATGAGTGAATGAATATTCTGTTTACTTTTATACTATCTTTGACTTTCCTTGTCACCCACAACACCTCATTCTCCCTATCCATGGATATGAATTTGAAAAAAGTTTATCTCTGAAAATGCAGTGCTGTAGCACTGTACTAATGTAGAGCTACTGTAGCAACATGCATGCGCACACACAGACGCACGCGGATGGACGCGGACGGACACAAAGACTAGGTTAGTCAGCTCAAGACTAACTTTATTCAGACTTTA